>NC_058413.1:102085211-102176863 GCF_002201575.2 Neomonachus schauinslandi
GGGAGGGAGGAAGGAAGGAAGGAAGGAAAGGAAGGAAGGGAGGGAGGGAGGAAGGAAGGAAGGGAGGAAGAGCAGTGAAGGCATATGGAATCCTGGAGGAAGAGCCAGCTAACAAATTCGTGTGTGGGCAGAGCCTTCAGTGGCTGGCGATGGGGAAATAGGTCAGCACAAGACCTATCTGCACTTAGACTTACAGCTCAAAGACCTGCAACAGCAACATGTGGAGTTTTGAAACAGGAGGGTGAAACAGTGAGACCTGCATCTTAGAAAGGTCACTCTGGACACACAGTAGAACACGGGATAGAACGAGGAGCATCCAGATTCGGAGAAACCAATGAGGAGACCAGGCAATAATTCAAGTGAGAGATTATGAGAACCTGAACTGAAACAGTGTAATTAGAAAATTCCAGAAACAAGTCAGGTGACTGATAGGATAAAAGCAGTGACAAAAAGAGAAGGTCCAAAAAGTTATATCTGGGGGATAATTTGCTTTCACTGAAATGGAGAAAATGTGAAGAGCAAATAGTTCAGTTTTGAACAAGAGTCTGGGCTATTTGAAGCCATCAGAGTAAAGATGTTCTATAGCCAGTTGGCAAAATACAGGTGCTAGAGCACAAGAGATGGGGGCTGGGTGGGAGAGGCATGTTTGAGAGTATCTGTGGGTGACAGGCACAGGCCAGGTGCAAATAAGACAGTAACTACCATCTACTGAGTGCTAACTACCTGCCAGGACTGTGCTAAGCACTTTACCACATCCTTTCCTATGCATATATAAGAATAAACATATAATATATTTTAATTTATATATAAATATAAAATGTTTATATGCATTGATTCTGTGAATAATTTTAAAGATGTGGGAGCCAACGTACAGAGTAAAAACATGCGCAGGGTCACAGGGCTGGTAAGAGGCAGGAAAGTGATTTGAATTCAGTGCTGACCCCAAATCTTGGGACCTTACAATACCCCAAAAAGTAAGGTGAAATATAAAAAGTAATTTGGCAGAAAAGGGAGTGGGGAAGGAGAAAAGGAAAGAAGAAAATGAAAATGTACTGACTGCCGATTCTTGTCAGCCACTGAATGAGGCACTCATTGTCTCCTTTAATTCTCATAGCCAGTCATTAAAATCTATATAATTAGCCCCATTTCTCATATGGGAAAACTTGCTTAAGACCACAGCACTGATAAATAGCAAAATGGGATCTGAATCCACTCCATCTTACTCCAAAGAATGTATTATTTCTACTATACCAAAGAAAGCGTATAATAAGAGAAGAGGAATACTCAGGGCAGAGGCTGGGATGTATCAATATCAAAGGCACAAGTGAAGTGAGATGAGCAACAAAAACTTAATTTTAGAATGAGCAATCTGATGATGGATAGAAAAAGAATCAGGAGAGGGTGCCTGGTAGGTTCAGTTGGATTAAGTATTTGCCTTAGGCTCAGGTCCTGATCTCAGGATCCTGGAATCAAGCACAGCATCATGCTCTCTGCTCAGGAGGGAGTCTGCTTCTCCCCCTCCTCTGCCCCTCCCCCAACCCGTGTGTGTGCGCACTACGCTCTCTCTCTCTCTCTCAAATAAATAAATAAAATCTTTTAAAGGAAAAGAAAAGAAAAGAATCAGGAGAAATTGTTATGGAGGAATCTAGGGATGAGAGAATTTTAAGACGGGTGGTCAATAATGTCGAACACTATTGAAAAGTCAGGCTAAGGACTGGAAAGTCCATCTTGTTTAATAATTAACAGGCTTTGGTGACCTTTCTGAGAACAGATACTGTAGAGTGGTGGGTTAAAAGTCAGAGGGCAGCGAACCGAGAAGACACCAGGAAGCAGGTAAACCCAGGCAGTGAGGGGAGGAGAACAGGTATTAGCTGGAGGGGAAGGTGGAATAGGGAATGAGGGTGTTTTAGGATGAGAGGACATCTGAGGCCAAGATGAGGGGTAGGTGAAGGAGAAACAGACACAAGGGGAGGGTGTGAATGATGGGGCAAGGTTTCAGAGAGGACAAGGGCCACTTCCACCTCTGATCACGAGGAGGCAGGAGAAGGTACTTTTGTGGAGAAGTTTGGAGGTGGGGAAGAGGGCAGTGGAAGGAGCTCCAATCCAATTGCCCCTCTTCACTATGAAGTCGGCCCGCTTGCCGTTAATAGTGAGAGGGACAAACAGAATGAAGGAGGCTTCAGGAAGGGACGCGCTGCAGGAAGCTGGAAAGTACAGGGAATGCTAAACATGTCCTGGAGACACCAAGTTCCTATTCTACCCAGACTCATGTCATTTAAAAAACTGATAAGCATGCAATCATTGATATCGTGGATGAAATCATTGATAAAATACTTTTGATTGAAGAAGGGCCTTTGTCCTGTTGCTACTATGTCGGCATGTTGACAGAGGCTCCTGAACGGCGGCGTCTCACAAAGGGACCAGAGACTCAGGACTGAGTGGGGCTACTCTCATTCGCAGGTTGGGATGCCCGGGCTTTAGGTCTCTGCCGGCCCAGGAAGTCTAATCTGGGGAGCCGAGCACTAAACCAAACCTCCTCTTTGACCTGAAGGCATCTGTACCTCACACCCAAGGGGAAGGCCAGACCCTGTTCCTGCTGTAAATGCCTACTGCTGGCTCAGAAGAAATGGATTTGAAGTACAAAGTAGACACTCAGGACGACCAGCCACACCACCACCTCCCCCACGAAGACGTTTACCTTTAAAGAGGCCTGTAGTGCCGCCTAGGCCCTGAGTAGCTCTGCTGCTTGGTTTTAAAAATTACTAGAGCTACTTCAGCAGCAGATGAAAGACCATATGCTTTTTGCAAGAGGCTGTTACTCTCTCGGGGTTGGATGAGTAGTTTTATTTTTCTCTTCCTCCTCCCCCTTCTTTTTGCCTTAGAATCTTTCTTCAAATTATAACTTGCATGGAATCCAGATATGTAAGTAGAAGAAAGCACAACTCTACTGATTAGGACCAGGGGGATCTATAGGCCAGCTGATTCACCTTTTTCTCTGCCTCCAAACCACCTTCCCATCCAGCCATCAAAAATAACGGTCATTCAGATTTCATAGCAACATGGATTAAAAGGCTTATGATAGTGTGAAAGTTTTTAAATCAGGGCAAAAAAACTCAATTAATATCCAAAACATAAAGAACCCACACAACTCAACAGCAAAAAAATAAACAATCGGGGGCACCTGTGTG
Source organism: Neomonachus schauinslandi (assembly GCF_002201575.2). Taxonomy (NCBI): domain Eukaryota; kingdom Metazoa; phylum Chordata; class Mammalia; order Carnivora; family Phocidae; genus Neomonachus; species Neomonachus schauinslandi. The sequence continues at coordinate 102,088,400 of NC_058413.1, forward strand.
GCTCAGTTGTTTAAGTGTCTGCCTTCAGCTCAGGTCATGATCCCAGGGTCCTGGGATCGAGTCCCACATCAGGCTCCTTGTGCAGTGGGGAACCTGCTTCTCCCTCTGCCTGCCACTCCCCCTGCTTGTGCTCTCTCTCTCCCTCTCTCTCTCTCCCTCTCTCTCTATCAAATAAATAAAATCTTTTAAAAATAAAAAAGGGCGCCTGGGTGGCTCAGTCGTTAAGTGTCTGCCTTCGGCTCAGGTCATGATCCCAGGGTCCTGGGATCGAGCCCCACGTAGGGCTCCCCGTGGGGAGTCCCACTCCCCCTGTTTGTGTTCCCTCTCTTGCTGTATCTCTCTCTGTTAAATAAATAAATAAATAAATCTTTAAAAAAATAAAAAATAAATAAGCAATCAATTAAAAAAGTGGGCAGAAGATCTGAATAGACATTTTCCCAAAGAAGACATCCAGATGTCCAAGAGGCACATGAAAAGATGTTCAACATCACTAATCATGATGGAAATGCAAATCAAAACCACAACAGCACGTCACAGTTAGGATGGGTAGTATCAAAGAAATGAGAAATAGCACATGTTGGTGAGGATGTTGAGAAAAGGGAACCCTCATGCAATGTCGGTGGGAATGCAAATTGGTACAGCCACTGTGGAAAACAGTATGGAGTTTCCTCAAAAAATTAAAAACAGAATTACCACATAATCCAGTAATTCTACTTCTGGGTACTTATCTAAGAAAACAGAAACACTAACTCCAAAAGATATCTGCACCCCCTCATTCATTATAGCATTATTTACAATAGCCAAGATACAGAAACAACCTAAGTATCCACCAGTGGGTGAATGCATAAAGAAGATGTGGTATATATATATATATATATATATATATATATATAATATATATATATATATATATATATATACAATGGAATATCATGCAGTCATAAAAAAGAAGAATACCATTTGTGACAGCATGGTAAGGACATTTTGCTAAATAAAATAAATCAGACAGAGAAAGACAAATATCATATGATCTCATTTATGTATGGGATCTTTAAAAACCAAACCAAACCAAACAAAAAACAGAAAACCCCAAAATCATAGATACACACACAGAACAGATTGGTGGCTGCAAGATATGGGGGGTGGGGAGTAAGGGCAGGTGAAATGGGTGAAGGAAGTCAAAAGGTACAAAAATAAGTAATGGAAATGTAATATATAGCATGGTGACTATAGTCAATAATACTTACTATATTGCATATTCAACAGTTACTAAGAGAATAAATCTTAAAAGTCCTGATCACAAGAAAAAAAATTTTTGTAACTATGTGTGATGACAGATGTTAACTAGACTTACTGTGGTGACCATTTCACAACACATACAAATATCAAATCATTATGTTGTACACCTGAAACTAATATGATGTCATGTCAATTATATTTCAATAAAAAAATTCTACATACAATATGATTGTAATTATTTAAAACCAATCTATAGAAATGGGGCAAAGACTAGCAGGAAATACACCAAAGTGCTAACAGAGGATATGGTCCACATTTTCCTCCACTCTGTTCTATATTTCAGAAAGTTTTATATAAGTAAACACTTTTATAATGAAAAAAAGTTTTTAATATTGAAAAATGTTTAAAGCAAAGAAGATTCCTTCCTTACCATAGGGGTTTCTTTACATCACTTCATGTCCCTACTAAATGTACAGAGAAATAATAAACATAAGAGTTATTGGTGTTTTTCATTTATTTACATGTATTTATTGAGAGCTATTTAAGAGCAGGGCCTACATGGAACTTATATTCTAGTGGAGGAACACAGTCAGTAAACAAACATAAAAACAAAAACAAAAAAATACTAGGCATTTGATAGTGCTGTGCAGAGAATTAAAATAGGTAATACCATTTTTTAAAAAGATTTTATTTATTTGAGAGAGAGCATGCACACGAGCAAGGGGAGCACAGGGAGAGGGACAAACAGATTCTGAGCTGAGTGCCAAGCCCATCACTGGGCTCGATGTCCAGATCCTGAGATCATGACCTGAGCCAAAACCAAGAAACCAAGAGTCAGATGCTCAACTGACTGAGACACACAGGTGCCCCAATAGGTAATATATTTAATAATAGCATTTTTAGATTTGGGGATCAGGGAAGGCTCAAAGGACGTGAGATATGAGCTGATACCTGAATGACAAGAATCAGACTTGGGAAGATAGATGAGAGCCAATGCCAACACCCTGAGCAAAAATACGTGTGTCCAGTTTAAGGAACTGAAAGAGCCATTGTGTTTGGGGAGCACTGGGCAGGGGAGCTGTATGAGGTGAAGACATTGCCCCTTCCTTCAGGAACTTGTGGTGAAACACAGCTCAGTAGTCATACAGACAGTTCCTGACACTTCTCTTTTGCCATAAGCCCTCAGAGGACTACAAATTCGTAATACTCTGCAAAGCAGAAAAGTCAGGACTTTTTTTTTTAAAGAATTAAGTCTCTCTTTTTTTTTCTGTAGACTACAATTTTCTCACCTGTATTCAAAGGAGCTGCATGACAATGTTAGCCTCAGAGAGAAAACAGATTTAAAGCATATTCTATTGAACCAGCCATGCTAAAAAATCCAAATTGTTCTCCAAAATCAAGACTTACTTATCCTTCCCAAACTCGAATTTCCCGGGCCCAATTCGAAGTAGATAGCCACTGAGCCACTTGGGAAAACGTCCTCGGACTTGAGCAGAGACCATCTGTGGCGTCTCCTCCACCGTGGTTAGGAGTGGTGCAATACAGGGAAGCTTCTCACGCTTACCGAAGGTTGCCTTCTTCTGATGAGTACTTTCCATGGTACTGTGAAGAGGAAATCAAGAGCACAAAAAAATTGTACAAGATGCCTGTTTCTCCATAGACAATACTCTTACCTCCTGGTAAGGGAAAAGTAAACCCATCAACAAATATAGTCTCCAAATTCCTCTCCATCCTCATTCTCAAACTGTCACCTCTCTGGTTCTCCATTTTTTAACTACAACAATCCTTTTTTTTGTATTCTTGCAGTACAAATCTGCCTAAGAATTAACTCAGGACTGTATTATTATTATCATTTCTCATGGTTGAAAAATGTTCCTCTTTTCACAAGACTGAATCTACATATTAACCTCAGATGTGCTAAAAGCAACCTGTTATGATAAAAAATGACCACTATTCATCACTATCCTAATTACATTACACCAGAACGGGGTGCCAAAGATTTCACAGCAATTTATGAGAATTTAGTAGGAACTGTAATTCAATTTCTTCCATTTTAATGACATATGCATGAACGTGCATGGCATTTTCTAAAAGAAGGGTGTCATGAACTAAATTATGTAGTGAGACCTGGTCTGAAATTACCTAAAGTTCAAAAGCCACAAGAAAAAAAATCATTATTATATAAGAAGCTGAAAATTATCCCTTTTACTTCATATTTATTTGGTGTTCACAAGGTAGTGTTACCTAACACAGAGGGGTGGTCAGATATGTAATTAATTAGACAGTGCTTTATTTTATTTCATAAAATTTTAACAGTAATATAGAAGTCTAAACTAGGAAAACTAATACCAGAGACCCTATTCCTCTGAAGAAGTGAGATTTGCATTATTTTAGCAAAATATTTTACAGTGTTATATCTATCATCTCATTTCTTTCAAATCTTTATAAAATTCAGTTTAAAGTACATGATTCCTTCTACTTTCCTGTAAGTAACAATTCAGTCAAACCCAACTATTTCCTGCTTTCCCAAATAAAATTGACTAATCTATCTCTAAGGAAATGCTAGTATTGTTCAAATTCTATCTCAAATCTACCTCCTTTATGAGGAACTGTAGTGTAATATTTAATAAGAGTACTGGCCCAGGTTCTGCCAGGCTCCAGATTGCTTGGGTTCAAATCCTGACCTGCCATTTTCCAAGTAAATAGCCTTGAGCAAGGCAACCTCTCTGTGCTCTGTTTCCTCTTTTCTAAGGTGGAGATAATAATAATTCTTATTACTTCTAAGGCTATGAATAATAAATGAGTTAGGTTATGTAAAGTTTTTAGAACATAGTAAATACTCAAAAATGTTAGCTATCATTATTTACATAGCTTTTAATGCTCAAACCAACAAGATGTAATATCATCTTCCTTCGAATTATTTATACATTCAATAAAGTAGTAACTGGTGAGGGATAAAAAGTACTCAAACCCGATGTAAATGAACATATAAACAGATCATTTATACTATAATCAGTGTTTTGTTTGAGCACTGTTTCTCAAGGTATGGTCTAAAGGTCACTTGGAACAGAAATACATGGTATTACTGCTAAAATGCAGATTCATGGACTCCACCCTGGACCTAATCAGAATTTCTGGGATACAGCAAGGAAGTATTCTTAGACATATTAAAATCTGAGAACCACAATACTAGAGGTATAAAGAGGATGCTTTGAAACGCTTAGGCATTTATCTTACTACTTTTATTTATATTATGCCTATTCATCTCACTCTCCTCTTACATTAAAATAAATGTCCTGAGGTCAGTTACTTTAGTCTTCTCACTTAAGTAGAATTAAATTGAATACCCTGATTGGACACTTGTCTGAATAGAGATTCTTGAACTTAAAACACTTCACATTTTAGAAAAAAACTTACATGTCTATATGTTCTATACTCCATAGCATGTTATTGGCAGTTTTTTATATACTCTTCAAACTTTCCACGGTACTTGATATTGTGATCTATACTTCCTTAAATCCCTTTCTATTCTTGGTTCCTGAAAATACTGCACTTCTCTAACTTCCTTGCTCCCTCTTTGTTTGCTTTATGCTAGCTTCACTTATTAGCTGACAACCTTGGGTAAGTTACTAATCACTCTGAGCCTCAAGTTTTTCAATGATAAAATGGGGTTAATGGGAATGAAAGGAAGATAATACTTCCCATTTGTTTGTTGCCATAACTAAATATGGTAGTAGATAATTTCCAAATGTCAACTCCCTTAAGTGCTCCTCTTCCCCTTATCACCTCCTGAGTCTGACCTTGGACCGCTACTCTTTATAAAAATCTCAGCACACTCTCCTTGGTAGTCTCATCTAGTCCCTTAATTTCACCAAGTACTTCTTGCAGGTGGCTCTCAACATGTCAAAAGAGAATTCTTCATTTTCCCCTTTCGAAATCCATTTTTCCCACCTGCAAAATCATCTAGCTTCAAAATCTCTGCGTGGGCCTTTAATTCCTCTTCTTCACTGTCCCCTCACATTCACTAAGAGGTTAAATTCTGACTATAACCAGACAGGGCCAGGAAGAGAATGTTACAGGAATGATATAGGGGGGGCTAGTATAAATTACTAGGGCTCAGAAGTCTACAAGGGTGCCTCGGGCAAATCCTTTGTAAAGATTTGTGCTAGTCCACACCACCTGGGCAGCGCCCCCACCCCCAATTTTTCTTCTGGCCCAAACCTGTCCTCCTCAGCATCAATGCTTCAATTGCTCTTACCTATCAGTCATGTTCTTTCTACTGTCCTAATTTAGGCCCTCACAACCTCTTAGATAATATTATCAGAGTCTCTTAACTGGAAGGAGAAACCAGATAGGGAAGCTGAACACTATGGGGGCCTCCAAATGGTTGGGCCTCTTGATCCCTTTATCCCTTGGGATGGCTAGAGGCCACAGGCCAATTGCCTCCAGCTCTAAACAGTTCATGGGGCTCCAGATCCCATCCAATTTACTCCAGTGTGAGGTAAAAATATTATCATTCTCTATGTGTGCTATGATGTGAAAAAGGTTAGGAAGCACTGCTACTAAATTAATCTTCCTAAGTACAGATATGATTGTATTAAATAGTCCTCCAAAAGCCCTCACAAAGGACTCCTCACTGTCTACCAAGTAAAGTCTAAATTGCTTGGCCAGGCACTGAAGGCACTGTACAATCTCACACCAACCTACCTGTCTAGGTGCCCCCTCACTAATGCCTTCCACTCCAGCCAAACTAAACCACTCCCCATTCTCTTCTCCTCGTCACAATTATACCCTTCTCTTCACCTAGGATATTTCCCATCTCCTCCAGGTGAAATTCACTTACCCTACTCATCCTTCAAGATCCAGTGCACCTATCACCTGCTTCTTAAACACAACACTCCCGTTTCCTATAACGAGAACTGATTCTCCTTCGTCTGAACTCACACAGCATCTATTTCAGCTCCGTTACGGCACTCATCTTACTCTCTCTTGTGCGATAGAGACGAATACAATTTATAACTCCTACTACTGGTATTCCTTGAGTAAAGGGCCACTTGTTTTTCCTCCCACTCCAGGACCCAACACACTGCCTTGCATACTGCAAGTACTAAATTATTGAACTAAATAATTTTAAAGTTTATAGTGCATATTAGTATGATTTCTGAAAGCTCAACATCACCCAATTTCAAGAAATAAAATCATGTAACAATAGTAGCTAAAATAGAAAGCTACAAAACAAAACCAGAGGTTTTAAAGGCAGTCCCCCAGAATGCAAACAGAAGAACAAAACATTTACATTAGGACAGGTAGCAATGATTTTCAACTGAGAAGGGTCTAAACAGTGAATATTCTTCCTACTGCAGATCCAAGAGAATCCCTAAACCCTGATCCTGCCCCATGTTATATAAAATATACAAGTGGAAAGACTGTTCTCCTGACAAGTAAACAAATCTTGACTCAGTCTTCCTTAACTCGCAGCTCTGTGGGGTTGCTGCCTGTATCTGCCACACACACAGTGAAAAGCTTCAGAAGCCCCCAGGAAAGAGGCACAGAATTGGAAGCCTGAGCGGCTAGGAAGAGGAGGAAGGGGAGGAGGAAGGGGCAAATCCCCTACCTGGGATCCAGGGTACTACCATAGAAAGGAACCCCACTGCAACAGTAGAAAGGTTGCTGACAAAATGGAGAAAGGTCTGAAAAAACATTCTGGTATCGAATTTAGCAGCAGCAGATCCTGTGATTTCCAAAACCTCCCACTCACTTCCTGGGCTGTCCTTGGCTCACTGACAGAATAGGAGGGAATGGGGGAGGAAGTCAGGGAGGGCAGACAAGGGATGGGGCTTCCAGACAGCTGCAATCTCTCCCGTAGGTCGGTCGCATTGTCAGAAGTATCCCAACTACCTACCTATGATAAGCAGCTGTTTGAAATTCTGAAACTGGACCACCAATAGTGGTCTCCCTTCCTAAACTTTCTTCTTTCAAACCTCTTCTCACATTACAATTAAGCGCCTTGATCCATGGCTCAGTTTCATTATGCCACTTCTCTTCTGAAAGATTCACATCTCTTTCCTTACAGAATAAAGTCCAAATGTAGTTTATCAACAAAGGACTCTACAATCTGGCCACACCTACCTTTCCATCTCTTGCCCCTCTGCCTTCTAACATTTCATCCCTCCTTTTCTTTTCCATTTATTTAATTTACAAAACATTTTCTGACAATCTAGTATGAATAAGGCTCTGTGGAAGTATGCCCTTAATAAATGTATAACCACGTATATTTTTATTAACATAACCAACACTTTTGAGCACCAATATATCAAATACTGTACTACAAGTTATGAATATAAGGAAACAAGATTCAGTCCCTGCTCTCCAGCAGTTTAGATGATGCACTATTGCCCTTTGTGAATTCTCAGCTCAGGAAAAAGCTTATCCAACATACCACGTATTTTTGTTCTTCAGTGCCATTTTAACAAATTTTCCCCTGCCTGAAATATCCTCCCTCTTTCCTTATCAAAAACCCATTTCACTACCTTTCTGACCCCTTTGCCAACATATTCTAGTAACTCACACTAAAAGGAGTTAACTAGCACTGCACAGAGATACTTCTAACATTTACCTATCATGTCTTCCTAGCAAAGACATGTAAGATGTTTCAAGAAAGCCGTGGTGACAACTGTCAGAAGGAAGAACAAAGAGTACCTTAAACTATTCTGTATTCCAGGGGCCCCTGGGTGGCTCAGTCGGTTAAGCGGCTGCCTTCGGCTCAGGTCATGATCCCAGGGTCCTGGGATCGAGCCCCGCATCGGGCTCCCTGCTTAGCGGGAAGCCTGCTTCTCCCTCTCCCACTCCCCCTACTTGTGTTCCCTCTCTCGCTGTCTCTCTCTGTCAAATAAATAAATAAAATCTTTAAAAAAAAAAAAACTATTCTGTATTCCCCACAATGCCTAGCAGAGTATGATGTACAAGACATTCAATATCTATTTTTATTGGTAACCAGTGAGAAATAATTTATAAACTTGTGAAATTTTATTGAAATGAGTAATATTAGACGTGTAAATTAAAGGGCAATAACATATCTGCAGTTGTTAATTATTCAGAGATAATTATTCTTGTTTATGTGGATGGTACCAAAGACATCAAAATTTGGTAAAAATCAGTCTTAATTAGGCTTTCAGGAACTTTTACCCTAGGAGGTAGCTGTTCTGACCAGTAAACACATTGTGACTAAAAATCAGTTCCCTAGTCTTAATCAGACCAAATGAAATGATCAAACCAATTCTCTGAACCAGCATAGGAAAGAACCACATGCTGAACAACGGTGACACCATCAAGATATAACAAGCATGTTATGAAATGCACTCCGAAACAATGTTAGCCTTGTCTTTCTCATTAGTAATAAATGCTTAGAAAAAATAACTCAGAAATGTTTAATTATGATGTGTCAGGAGAGTTGTCTTTGTATTTAGAACATTAAAAAATTCTGTAAGTTAACAGAGTAAATCAAAATCCAGGTGACATGTCATATCAACTCAAATATAGTCTTCTGGTTACATTTAGTATTTTAAAATTCCATTACTAATAGTTATTTCATTGGCCTCCAACCTACCCTGCACCATTAGCATATCCCTCTACAAACCTAATCAATTTTTTCCACTTTTACAATATTTTTAGTTAATATTTTATTTTACCATTTCAATCCTTTCTTATATGAGTATTTATGTAATGTGGTATATGTGCCTTAAAATAGTAATCTGGTTGCTGCTTTAGTTGTCAAATGAGATTTTAACATTTAGAAGGCAGCAAGGCAAATATGCTATACACCAGAGGAATACCAAATTCCCTGTGGTGCTATTTGTAAATATGTCCAAATTTGTGACTGCTTATATTGGTAAAATATATATAAAATAGATTGAATTATCTATATGATTGAAAAATGCATACTGTGATTTTTAAAAACCTGATTAATATAGCTATCACATATAATAGTTATCACATATAATTATATAACATATTAAAAGTCTTCAATAAAATCATAGCTGTACCTTCTAACCCTTTTTTAGAGAATTTTTTTTTTTTTTAGCTAGGTGAGTTTTAGAGATCCTCTAATTGAAATTCAATTTATGAATTATAATAGGTTTGAAATGACTCATCAAGTTTACCTTGTTGTTTAGGCAATCTTTTTACTTCTGGATCACTAATTTTTGTCCCATACCACACAGTTGCTAAGGCTCTAAATATAATTTATTAACTGCACCATTGATACGGTTGATATGTAAAAAAGCCAACTCATGTAAGGTTTTGGTTAGTAATTTCTGGTTTTTATTTTATCACTTTTACCACAAGAAATAATTTTAAACCAAGAATTTTTATTAGTCATATATAATAACTAATAGTGAAAATAATCAAATGGTAACATTAAATAGCAATACCTTAGTTATATTTTATTACATATTGTGAAACTGGACAAATTACCTTGAGGTTTTAGGGTTTTTTATAATACTGACTATGAAAAACATTTTAAAACTATCTCCATAGCTATCTAGCTGCTATTTAGACAGAGTATTTTAAAAGAAAAGTGCAATATTGTTAAACATTATCAAAATAACTGAGTCCTCTTTTAGAATTTTAAGAAAGGCTAGGAGGCTTAAGGAAAAAAAGAATCTATATGCAATTTAAATAATTTACACTTTTATGAAATATGCCGAGTATTTAACCCTCAAAAAAAAAAAAACTACATGCTTCATATTAATGTCCAGTTTAAAGTCCCTTTTAAATCTAGAAAAGAAATTCAAGGAATTTCCCCTTCTATGTTTAAGGCACACATTTTCTTTCACAACTAGAGAGCTTTCAGAGCATAAATGTCATTCTTTTAATACAACAATAATGGGCTTAAATTCTCAGATTATTTTAAGTACACAATTTTATCTGTGCAGTGTATTCGCAATCACTGTAAACCTCTGTCTCAGGAGCTCTCTTTTTTGTATTAGAAAGTTTTCAATAGTATTGGCTTCTTTGAAGAGTCCATCTATCTCGTCAATATAAGATGCATCTACTGCTGCTCTCTCACTAATGAGAAAAAAAAGTTTTATGTTAAAGTAAATAGTTAGAATGTCTAGTGACTATCACAGTGATGTTCTTTATTATGTTATACTTGTTAGCTACTTCATTTAAATAGCTTTGTACATCAAAAAGCTTCCTTAATTTAGAAACAGTCTTCAGTAAAAGTTAAATTAGTCATGTAAATATTTTTGACTATTCAAAGTCTCCTGACACTGCAGACTATATATCTTATAATACATTATAATTCTAATATTAAACTATATACATTATTTTAACAACCACATAAACCATCATCCAAATACAATGATTGTCCAGTAGTTAAAAAAAACCCACCTTAAAAAACAAAACAAAACAACAACAAAAAGAACACCTTATAAACATGATAATCTCAGGCCAATAAAATATTTAAATACACTCTTCAAATATCAGACATAATATTTAAATATTTCATAAATATATTTATTTTATCTTTAATATCACTCTTATCATTAACTTCAACAAATGGCATTTTTCTCAAAGAAGTTTTTCATTAAATGTTAGAATTTTATTAGAGACCAAAATACATCCAGCCTAGTATTTAGCTCTGGTAATAACAAAACAAAGGATGTTGAGTGGAAAAGTTGGGGTTATTCTTTGAAAATAACCAACTAATCTATTTTAAAAAACTAAGGTAGAAAAAAAAACTCTGAAATTACAATTACTGGATAGGTCTGCAGCCACTGAACTAAACTTCCCATTATGGAGTTTCCAGAAAAAAATTATTTCTAAGAGAAAGACTCAAAAGGATATGCTATAAGTACTTGCCTTAAGATCTTTGCATATGTAGACAACATTAGATTAATTTCCTTGCTCATATCTGTTCAAAAAAAATCACTGAGTAAGTTGCGAACTATAATAAACCTTCTGTATTATAAAATCAATGTTTAGAAATATACGCATTTTGTATATCACCATTCAAATCTTTGTCCAGGGATTCATCTTTATAAAATAGTCCAGAGCTTTCCAAGAAAGAGGAATCTGATTTTCCAAGAGAGGACAGTTGTGGACTCTCTTGCATTTGAGGCTAATAGAAGAAAGTAAAGAAAACAGATAGTCAACAAGATCCTTAGGACAAATGCATTCTGGCCCCCAAACAGGCAAATAAAACATCTTCCAGGAAAAAAGCACACATGCTAGAAACTATACGCATTCATGTCCTAATTAGTCATTTGAAGTTTTATTATCGAGAAAACTTTTAGGCCTAACAAGTACCTTGTTCAATATACTTATTATTACTTTGGTTTTACATTAGACTTTGAATATGGTATTAATCCCTTGATGAAAAAGTTTCCTGTATCTTGAACCGGTAGATGTTTCCATAGCAATATAGTAAAACTTTCATTCAGAAAATAGGCAAATGCTTGCAAAATTTTGCAAGATAACATAATCTTTAAGGAAGCAATAACGTCCCAAATGCAAACAGATCAAGTAGTGGGAGGAGTAGAGAAGAAGGGCAGAATACAGTGCTCTTAATTAAAAATATCAGCAACTATAGTACCTAAGTATCCTACTTATTAGAGCAAAACAATTACTTAAAATCCTATGTATTATATAGGCATGAACCCATTTCTGTTTCTCCATCACCAATTACAACAAAGAAATTTCATCTCCCAATAGTTTCTTGAAAGCCTATACTATTTAGTGAAAAAGCAGCTGGAGTCAACATAGTTCCTGCTGGGACAATCCCACTTCTGGGGATATGAAAACATCAAATTCCATTCATCAGGAGAACTTTCTTAAATAGAAAAAAATTTGAGAAGCATAAAAAGAAAACTAAAGATTAAGGCTCCAGGAGCATATGGATTACCTCCAGTTCTCTTGGTCTCTTGCAATTTCTAGTATCAGGTTTTACAATGTGACTTGCCATCATATTCTGGAGGCGAGAGCTGCAAGGTTTAGAGGAATGCCAAATATAAGTATGAACTCCATGCTATAGCGTTTTTGAGTCTTTCCCTTTCTTTCCAGTCCCATCAATTTAATTTAGGCTCTCATTATCTGTCACTTATCCCAACTACCCACTTTCTCCCTGCCCTATTCCATCCTATCAACTGATATCTGGGCAATCTTTCAAAACTGATTACCATATTCCCTTAACTCAAAAACCTTCCCACTCTTCATTGCTCCAGAATGAGTTCAATTTCCATGGTACAGCACCCAAAGTCCTATATCACCTGGGCCCAACCTACCGTTCCTATGATTTTCATCTACACCCTCAGCAAAACTAGTCTCTTTGGCACTTCTGCCTGTTTCAGAATTTAAGATTCTTCTACCTTCAAAAAGTCTTAACGTTGAAATATATCTTATAGTTCATCTAATTCAGTGTCATTTCCCACAGACATGAAAACAGAAGCAGAGACGCTGACCAAGTTCAGACAAGTAAAACTGAGCCAGACTAGAACCAAGATTTCCTGAGTTTCCACTGCCCTACCTTACCTTAATATAGCATCGAATTTTACTCTTAAATTACTTTCCCATAAGCTCTGAAAATCATTTCCCTAGGAATCTGAAAGAGTGCATTTAAACAAAGAAAAAATGTAGAAACCTACAAGGGGATAGCCTCTACCTCTTAAGCAATGAGGAGCCTGTCTATATTCGACTATCAATTTACTTTGCTTTTTTTGGAGAAACTATGATGATCTGGATAATTGTAATGAATCTGTTTGATTAGTCATATATCATATTCATATAAACAAGACAGAAAGACAGCAACAACAAATAATAAATAATAAATTCCCTATAGTGCTCCTACATCGCTGTCAGTACCTTTCAAGCATGTAAGTGCTGTAATAGGAGCACGCAGAAAACATACATGCACAGCAGTGCTCACTTTGCCTTGGGAAGTTCGAAAAGAGAAGCCAACGTGACAGCTGTTCTCTTCTCCCTTCCCCTTTTTCTCTTCCCTTTTCCTTCTACACCTCTTCTCTCCTCTCTCAGAGTAACAGAACGTGCATGTATAGCAAATGAAAATTTCTACAGTTAGATAATTCTGTTTCTGCAAAAATAAATTTTTTTTTTCTGTCATAACTTAGGGACCCCCGCTGAATCCAGGCCGGGTCAAAAGGCTGGGGATCCTCCTGTGACACACCCCATTCGCAGCCGCGAACCTCGGCTATGCAATCCAATGTTCCGGTGGCCTAGACTTTACCAAGCAATGACCCTGCACCTTACGCAACTTTTTTCTCCTAGTCTTCTCTTTCTTCTCAACGCCTAGTGGGCCCCTGTGGCCATTTCACCTACCTTTTTTCTCACTACCCTCCCCGCTGTCTTTTCCTCCCTGCTTGTATTTCAGACCCACTAATGTCCCTGTGAGAGACATCCTCTCACTGCCTGGTTTCACACTCTCAAGGGCACGCATCCCTCCAGCCCCGTCCCAAGCCCAGTCTACTACATGGCGTCGTGACCTTCCTCTTCAGCGAAAGCGCGGGAATGAAGAGACCTGGTTCGCACGCGCGAGCGCAGTCTCCGCGGGCTCCCAGCAGTCAGCGCGTGAATCACGTGAGTCACGTGACGAGCTGCGCAGGCTCCCGGAGCCCAGAGCTGGGGCTTCAAGCCCGGTCAGGAGCCCCTCGGCATTTGGCGGAGGGGTGGCTTTCTTCCTCTCGTCTCCCGCTGTTCCGCTGGACTTGGAATCTCTGTAACAAAAATGTGTCCTTTCCTCCAAGTGTGTGGAGAAGATGGGAAAAATCTGAGACTAGTCTCTCAGGAAAGAAGAATTGCCTGAGCGAGGCTGGGTGGGGTGTGTCCCACCCGTTTGGAATGTCAGTAAAGGAACTCAAAACGGGACACCCGACACTACTTCTCAAATAAAACTTACATCCTATACCACATGGCGTGTTTGAAGGAAGTCTGAAGGAAGCCAGTGTTCCCCTAGCTCGCAAGCGAAACTTGCAGACCCAGACTCTCCATTCCTTCGCCTGTTTCTCTGGTGCAACCACACTTTCAGAATCACACCCTTCTGGAAGATTCGTTTCCTGATGTCAATAGGTTTAGTCACCCTTAATCGGCAGCTTTCAAAAAATACTTTCTAACATATATGGCTCACATACTTGGAAGTGCTTTCATGGGGCGACTTTGACCTGCAATTTCAAAGACATTCTAAGGTTATGCCCAGTTAGTTGATGTGGAAGGGAAAAAAATCACCTCATAAAGCAAAGGTCAATAACATTGTCCATAAATTCCAGGTACACACTCTTGCACCTTAGCAAACTAACTTAAGGTTTTTTTTCCCTTTGGTTTATCTCAATGTTAGTTGTCATAAAGACTTGTGTATGTTTATTAGCTACTTGTGAAAAAGCCATTCGTTTTAAGTAAGTTCCCAGAAAATATTCTGTTTAATTTGATTTGCTAATATTGTGAAATATAAGTCCTTTAATAAAACTAGACTAGATAATGAGGGAGTTATTATTGACAGTCTTTATAGGATCCCAATACTGTTTGAGGATTGATAGCCAATCTGTATTGAAATTTTCACCATGTGTGATAAAATGAGGGGGGAAAGTAATGAGTTTTTCATAAAGCCACAGCATCTGCTTGAAAGAATTGTCCTTTACTCTGGTACTATGTACTTCCTAATTTTTTTGGTGTTAAAGCGGTCTTTCATGAAATAAAAATATAAAGATTTTTAATGCCCTTACTTGGCAAAATATAAAGTTGCCTGCTCAGTGTTTCACTCTTCTGCATTATTATTATTGTTGTTATTATTCTTAATAGTCCATTAAATCCAAAAGTCTGGGAAATACTGATCTAATTCCTCTTCCAGACTTCACATTGTATGATATCTAAAGAGATAGTTATCTAGTTTCTAAAATATTTCCAGGAAAAATGATTCCACCTAATACATAAATGTTTACACCAGATTAAGAGAACACCGGGGACATTTTATTTTATTTTTAAAATGTTATCTCCATTGCATAAACTAAATGAGTAAGAATAAATGAGAGTGTGTGGAGAGTTATAGTTGTCTAGTGCTTTAAAATATTCAAAGGGCTGATGTAATGAATGGTGACTAACATAACATAATAAAATAAAATTTAAAAAAATATTCAAAGGGCTATCATCATCTCATTTAACCTTCACAAATAATCCTGTGAAATAGGTAGGACATGAAGACATCTGGGTTGCTCTGTATCAAAAAAATGTTTACCCCAAACTGAGAAATGGGTAAATTGTGCATTTTACATCTTTACAGTTAGAGAAAAATCATCAGCAATAGGCCATTTAAAATTAATTTGTTTGGTGCTCTGCTTCTGATCACTGTTTGACTCCATTTCATGCTTTCATACACTATAGTTGGAGGATGGAAATCTGTTAGTTCAATTTCAATCATGTGTGTATTCTTATCACATACTTCTTAAATGTGTGATTTTTCTTCTGGTAGTCTCTGCACCAAGCACCTCCGAGCATCCCATCACAGGCTTCCTTTGTAATCACTTCTGTGGACATGTTTTTATGACCTTATAAAATGAAAACTCTATTTTGTTAAAAAACAAAACACCCAACATTTTGCTTCCTAACTCTAGAACCCCTCTGTTTCTATACAGGCTCTATACTGGCAAAAAAAAGCAAAAACGAAAAGTTACTTTCCTAATTCCCTTGCTAGCAAGGTAATACAATTTAGCACATGTTCAAGAAAAAAATGTCCAAGGAACTTCGTTTCTGCTAATTATCTTCTTCCTTTCTTTTTTTGTGGGTGAATTCCCTTCTAACTTTTTTTTAAGATTTTATTTACTTATTTGACAGAGAGAGAGATAGTGAGAGCAGGAACACAAACGGGGGAGTGAGAGAGGGAAAAGCAGGCTTCCTGCTGAGCAAGGAGCCCAGTGTGAGGCTTGATCCCAGGACCCTGGGATCATAACCTGAGCCGAAGGCAGGCACTTAACGACTGAGCCACCGGGGCGCCCCTCTGCTAATTATTTTCAAGGCTGTAATATTTTACTCTGCTTTTTTAAAGTTACATTTTAGGTGCTATTATTACATCATAGGGGTTATTCTAATAGGGCTGATTATTCAGCACTGCAGGATAAGGAAGAAGTTTTGTGCTGAAGTGTGAATAGAAAGTCTCAAAACAGAGAGAGATTAATGTGAGAAAAGATGCTTCTAATTGACCAAGCAGGTGCTTTTTTAAAAGGGCTTGGGCGGGGGGGGGCACCTGGGTGGCTTAGTCCGTTAAGCATCTGACTCTTGGTTTCAGCTCTGGTCATGATCTCATGGGTCATGAGATCGAGCCCCCCACCCACCCACCCCTTGGGCTCCCTGCTCAGTGGGGAGTCTGCTTGAGATTCTCTCCCTCCATCCGCACCCTCCCCATGCTCTCTCTCTCTCTAAAATAAGTAAGTCTAAAAAAAAAAAGAAAGAAAGAAAAGAATCTTTAAAAAAGGAGGGGAGCTAGGAAGTACAGTACTTCTGAAAGAGGCACAAGCTTTGGAAGGGCCAGAACTCCAACTTTTACAGAAGAAATTATTTCATTAAAATAGTGATTTTACATTAAAAGAAGTATCCATATTCTCTGGCATTACTTCAAGTTCTATTGCCCTAGGAAAGAGCCCACATTTGAAAGCAAGTCCAAGGCGTGCCAGAACAGTCTCCTCCCTCCACCTGCTTCCTCCTTTCTCCCAGTCGCCTGGTCTCCACCCCCAGAGGCTTGGTCTCCTCCCCCAGATGGCTATTAGAACTGACGACCAGCTCGCTCTGTTTTCTGATGCTTTCTGCATTCCTAGCTGCGGGCTTTGGCTGCTGAAGGGACTGCCACCTTTTCCCATTTACACAGCCTCAGGAAAAGAAAGGGACCTCAAACTTTCCAGATCCCTTTCTCTCATAGGAAACTATCAAGCACAGGTAAGAAATATCATTCTTGTTTATTTGGAAGTAAGTAAGCTAGAAAAGCGTTTGAGAGCAATTTCAGTCTTCTGACACCACTATGATGGGCAGACAGTTACAATGTATGGAACATAGCAAAGTCTGAGTGGAAACTTTTTCTCTTTTAACCAACATTGGAGTGTATCACTTTTGAGCAAATGTTCTCAAACTGTTTGGCCTTGTGACCTCTTTCCATTCCTAAAAATTACTAAAGACTCTGAAAAAGTTTTGTTTCTCTAGGTTATTTACTGTATTGCTGTCATTTACTGTATTAGAAATTAAAACTGAGACATTTTTAAAATAGCGACCTTTATTTTAAAATAACAGTAAGCACATCATGTAAATAGCATTTTTAATTATAGATAACTATACATTTTTAAAAATCTACTCTGAAGAGTGACATTGTTTTTCATTTTTACAAATCTCTTTAATATCTGGCTTAATAGAGACAGCTGCATTTCTATCTGCTTCTGCATTCAATCTATGTGATATCACACAGAATGTAGCCTCTGGTAAACTGTACTCTATACTCGTGAGAGAATGAGAATGAAAAAGACAAATTATATCTTGGAATTATTATGAAAATAGCTTTGATCTCATGAACCCCTTGAGAATCGCTGCTTTAAAACTATAAAGTAGGGGCACCTGGGTGGCTCAGTCAGTTAAGCATCTGCCTTTGGCTCAGGTCATGATCTCGGGGTTCTGGGATCCAGTCCCACATCGGGTTCCCTGCTCAGGAGGGGGGCTCCCTACTCAACTGGGAGTCTGCTTTTCCATCTCCCTCTGCCCCTTCTCCTTGCTCGTCCTTTCTCTCTCAAATAAATAAATAAAATCATAAAGTAAAATAAAATAAAATAAAACGATAAAATAAGTAAGCTCCTCTTCAAAGGGAATCTCCACTCTGAATCCATGATTCTAAAAGCAAACAAAAAATTTTGCCAAAGATCGATAATCTTGATGGAATCTACATCAACACCCTTAGCCGGGCTACAGTTGTACAAAATTATAGCATTCCCCAGGAGAATTTTATTTCATAAAAGAAGGAAAGGACTGAATAAACATCTCTATTTTGAAGTATGAATAACAAAAATTAGGACCCCCCCTTAAACTCCTCTTTTCTTTTTGCCTACATCCAGCTATTTCGAGTTCTATTAAATCTTCCTCCACAACATCTTTTTTAACCTGACTTGTTCATAATATCCCTACATGAATATTATGAATTCTTATGTGAATTCCTACATGAATTCTTAGTAGTGTCATAGCCTATCCCTATTTTTTCATAATGCACTTGCCCGCTCAGTAATCTGCATTCCTATGGCCTGCGAGATTAAATTCACATTCTTCGGGGGTGCCTGGCTGGCTCGGTCAGAAGAGCATGCAACCCTTGATCTGGGGGTCTTGAGTTTGAGCCCCACATTGGGTGCAGAGATTTCTAAGAAAAGCAAATGAGCTTTAAGTAGGTAGATACATAGATAGATAAATTCACGTTCTTCTAGTGACTGCCAAAGCCCTCTCTAACCCCACCCTACCTTGAGTTCACTGCAGGACAACAGGATTGTGCCACTACAGTCCAAGAAATGGCTCCATTCAGTCCACCCTCCACCACAACATGGTTTTAATGGTCACATAGATGTTCTTCCATCTCCTTTTCCTCCATTCAAATCTTAAGCATTCCTTAAAGTTAAAGTCAATTCTCCTGGGGCACCTGGGTGGATCGGGTGGTTAAGCCACTGCCTTCGGCTCAGGTCATGAGCCCCGTGTCGGGCTCCCTGCTCCTCGGGGAGCCTGCTTCTCCCTCTCCTCTGCCTGCTGCTCCCCCTGCTTGTGCTCTCTGTCTCTCTCTGTCAAATAAATGAAATCTTTAAAAAAAATTCAGTTCTCATTTTCACACAAGGCCATTCCAACTACATCGGTTCCATTTTGGCTGTTTGCTTTGAGTCTGTATTTAGCCGTTGATTACATATACACCTTTTACCATTAACTACCTAAATTCGCCTAGGTCTTCTTCCATCCCACCTCTGCCACACCCACATGTATATATTCATAAAATGGCAACATTTTCTTTCTTCCTTTCCTTTTTTTTAATGGCAACATTTTCAAGAACAAAAGGATTTCTAGAACTGAATAGTTAGGTTTTGATCTTGCTGCTATCAAGATGACTATGGGAGTGCCTGGGCGGTTCAGTTGGTTAAGCGTCTGCCTTCGGCTCACGTCTCGATGCCGAAGTCCTGCGATCAAGCCTGGCATTGGGCTCCTTGCTCAGCAGGGAGTCTGCTTCTCCCTCTACCCCTCACTCCGCTCATGCTCACTCTCTCTCTCTCAAAATAAATAAATAAAACCTTAAAAAAAAAAAAAGATGACTACATACATGATTTTAGGGAATTAGGTAATATGCTTCCTCATTTCATCCCATGCCTACGCCACAGAATTGTAATTCCACAGCAAGGATAAACATGATTGCTTTTCAAATTCAAGACACTTTTACTTTCAATCTAATTGTATGTTTTTAAACTCCTATGGCTTAATAATGCTGGCTATACAATAAATATTCAATCAATACATGTTGTGTTAGAATTACAAGAAAGTGGTTATGAGGATATTTGCCACATTATAAATGGTTCTCTCTTTGCAGCCTTACCTAGAATCTAGAATTACAGAATGCTGGAGCTGGTTAAGACCTGAAAAGTTAACCGTTTAACTTCCTCTTTGTTCAAATGAGGAAACTGAGACCCTCAATATTAAGTGACTTGCCCCAGGAAGATTGCAAAGCTTGTGACCTAATTTCCATCATGATTTTCTACCATTCACTAGCCTTTGGCTAGTTTCCAAGTCTTGTATAACTAAAACTGTTTTTGTTTCAAAGAACCAATTGCCACTGCATATTCCCAGGAGGATGGTTCTGAGGCGGTTTGTAACTTTAAAAGAAGAAAAACTCAATAATCTGAGAATTTTAGATGAAATAGTCAAAGCATCTTTATCTAATGGGAACTATAATTTTCATAGACTAGAGTTAAGAAAGCAAAGGAACACGGATGATAAAGCAAAAGAGGAAAATTGAGGGGAGGAGTGAAAAGGGGCACAACACTTACAATCGTAGATGTATTGATATCTAACAAAAAGAGTGGTAAGAAAATAAACACTCACATGAAATAAAAAAGAAACCACTAGAGAAAAAAATGAAAGAGGGAGAATATTGGAGAAACTCTATTTTTTAAAATATGTTTCAGGCGTGCCTGCGTGGCTCAGTCGTTAAGCATCTGCCTTCAGCTCAGGTTATTCCCAGGGTCCTGGGATCGAGCCCCGCATCGGGCTCCCTGCTCAGCGGGAAGCCTGCTTCTCCCTCTCCCACTCCCCCCACTTGTGTTCCTGCTCTCACTATCTCTCTCTGTCAAATAAACAAATAAAATCTTTAAAAAGTAAATTAATTAAATAAAATATGTTTCAGGGGCACCTGGGTGGCTCCATGGGTTAAGCATCTGGCTCTTCCTTTTGGCTCAGGTCATGATCTCAGGGTTGTGAGATCCAGCCCCCCCCATAGGGTTCCACGCTCAGCATGGGGTCTGCTTGGGATTCTCTCCCTTCCCTCTCCCTCCCCCTCTGTTCCTCTCCCCACGCTCTCTCTCTCCCAATCTCTCTCTCTCAAATAAATAAATAAATAAATAAAATCTTAAAAAATAAATGAAATGTGTTTCGGATTTTCCTCATTTTCCTTCTCCTTCTCATTGGCTTTCAGATGGAGTGAAGGTTTTAAGACAGAAAAAATTCTACCAGTCCCTTTATACACTGTTGTCATGGCAACACAGTTTATTATCACAAACGTTTATTCATTTAACATTTATTGAACTCCTGCTGTATATAAGCTTCTTTCCAGGTGTTGAAGATTCAAGAAAAAAACGACAATTCATCGTAAAGAAACTCAGATGGAAGCTGGGCAGACCTATTTGTAATCAAAATAATCTTATTCAGCATAGTAAGAGCTATTTGAGAAGCATAAATAGGGGCAGGTAGAGGGGGCCACTGAGGAGAGAATGATTAGGTAGGAACAGAGGAGCCACGGAGGCTTCCCTAGAGAAAATGTTGAGTGAGGACTTAAAAGATGAAGAATGAAGGGCTTGGCAGGCAACAAAAGCAGGGAAGTTACGGCCTGACAGGAGAAATGACACTGGCAACAATATGTAGCCCGGGAGAGTCTGGAAGCAAGAAAACCAAGTCAAGGAGTATTAAAATAGAAGATACCGGAAGTGATGAGGGCTGAATTTAAAACAGTGCTGGTGGGTAGTCAGAATGGCTAAAATTAACAAGTCAGGAAACAACAGATGTTGGCGAGGATGCAGAAAAAGGGGAACCCTCTTACACTGCTGGTGGGAATGCAAACTGGTACAGTCATTCTGGAGAACAGTATGGAGGTTCCTCAAGTTAAAAATAGAGCTACCCTATTACCCAGCAATTGCACTACTGGGTATTTACCCCAAAGATACAAATGTAGTGATCCGAAGGGGTACGTGCACCCCAGTGTTTATAGCAGCCATGTCCACAATAGCCAAACTGTGGAAAGAGCCAAGATGTCCACTGACAGATGAATGGAGAAAGAAGATGTGGTATATATACAGTGGAATATTACTCAGCCATAAAAAAAAAAAATGAAATCTTACCATTTGCAATGACATGGATGGAACTAGAGGGTATTATGCTAAGCGAAATAAGTCAATCAGAGAAAGACAATTATCATATGATTTTATTCATACGTAGAATTTAAGAAACAAAACAGGATCACAGGGGAAGGAAGGAAAAATAAAATAAGACGAAATCAGAGAGGGAGACAATCCTTAAGAGACTTAACTCTAGGAAACAAACTAAGGGTTGCTGGGTGGGGGGATGGGGTAACTGGGTGATGGACATTAAAGAGGGCATGTGATGTAATGAGCACTGGTTGTTATATGCAACTGATGAATCACTAAACTCTACTTCTGAAACTAATAATACACTCTATGTTAATTAATTGAATTTAAATTTTTAAAAAAGAACTGGATTAGTCAGTAAAATTAATTAAATAATTAATTTTAAAAAACAGTACTGGTGGAGACGGAGAGAAGATACCAAATTCTAGAGACATTTCTGAGTTATAATCTACAGTATTTATGAGACAGTTTAGATAAAGGAATCGAGGACTCCTAGGTTTCCGTTTGGGACAAGTTACTTGGGCATGTTTTGGAAAGTAATTCATTAGTATATCCTGCAGGTGGACTGTGGGTCTGGAGCCAGAAACTGAAATTTGCAAGTTATATACCACCCCCCAACCTAACTACCACCCTCTCTCTACACTTCATGGCCGAACTCCCTAAAAGAATAGTTTGTATTTGCTGTCTTACCTGCCCCTCCGTCCTGCCCCACCCCATGCTGCCCTAGATTTTTGTCAGCGTGCCTCTACTCCCTCCACATTCCCCAAACTCTTCTATTCCCTAACTTCCTAACTGCCAAATTCAATGAACAAGTTTGAGCTTGTGGGCTCTGCAGCTTCGATCTTGCCTTCTGTGACACTTCTCTCTGAGATTTGCAAAATTGAATGCATTTTCCACTCAAGCCTGTCATTCTCTTTTTTCTTAGTTATAATGAGGTAACCACTCAAATTGCCCAAGCCAGCAACTTTGAAGTCACCTGCAGTTCCTCCTTCTTCCATTTGATCTACAACCAATCGCTAAAAACTCCTGCTGTTAAGTCTCCTTTCATCCCCATAGCCACTACCTTAGTTTACATCTTCATCAACTGTTACCTTAACTGTTAAAACTGCTTCTGAGGTTGTTTTCTGGCCTCTGTCCAGTCTTGCCCATAGAATCCATTCTCTACACTGCTGCCAGGGCGAGCTTTTTAAAACATAAATTTGACCATGTCTTCCTCCTACTTAAAGAAAGTCAGTATTTTTTCAGAAAAACAGTTCAAACTCTTTAGCCTACTTAAGCAAGGCCTTTATAATCTGACTCTCCTTTGGGAGCTTTTGTCAAATTGAACTACATTGCAAATTGCATTTTATGTGAATTGAACTAGGCATAATCAACCCATGTAATATAAATAATACTCTCACTTTATAGGCAAAATGAAAATATGTGAAGTCCTCCAAGTTAGCTTATCTAGAATGACATAATTTCCAAGCTGGTAGGCTAAGTGAGTTGTGAACCGTTAACACTCTTGACACATTTAAGTTTCTCTTATACCTGACAAAATTAGCTACTTCCACGTTGATATTATGTAAGCTAGGCTATCCTTTAAATACCTCAGAAGTTCTTGAGATGTAGAGGTTATTGTGATGCTATTTTTTAAATGTTCACTACTCTCATAATTTTAAATGTTTTTTTTTTTTTTTTTTTTAAAGATTTTATTTATTATTTATTTGAGACAGAGAGAATGAGAGAGAGGGAGAGCACATGAGAGGGGGGAGGGTCAGAGGGAGAAGCAGGCTCCTTGCTGAGCAGGGAGCCCGATGCGGGACTTGATCCAGGGACTCCAGGATCATGACCTGAGCCGAAGGCAGTCGCTCAACCAACTGAGCCACCCAGGCGCCCAATTTTAAATGTTTTTATATCTGATAGCAATGCTATCAAAGTGCTGAGGGATATTGTTACTGCTTGTGCTGAGAAGCACCTCCAAATAAATAAGTTGGAAAAACAGTCAGATGCAAGAAAACAAGGGTAAAAGGGCCAAAGTACCACCATGACAGAATGTGTGGAGAAAGCACTATGCAAAGCATTATTTATAATGCTGAGAAAGTTGAAACAAAGAAAGAAAGCAAGAATACACTTTGGTTGTTGTAGATTTGTGTACTCCAAGGGTATCTCTTTACATACTTTTCTATTTATTCCCAAGGAAAAGTTAATCTTGAACTTTGTGAGGTCTTCAGAAATGCTTTCTTCCTGTAAAATGGGGCTGCATTTGCATTAACTACAGTAATAGGCTCCAAACAAGCCATGTTCTCTCAGAATTCCCTGCTTCTTGGCTTTTGCTCACATTTTCCCTCTTTGTGGAAAGCTCTTCTCCTGGCTTTGAAAATGCCTGTCTCTCTTACAAGCCAGCACAATAATCAGTTCCTCTAAGAGGTCTTCCTCAGCACTGCCAGGCAGACAGAGGATCTCGTAAATCCAGCTCTTACAGCATTCATTATACCATTCTGTAATTGTTTATGTATTTGTCTTTCACCAGACTCTGAGTAATTGGAGGGTAGGTATTATGTTTTGTCAGCTTTCTAGCTCCATTACTGACACACAGTACATACTCAATAATTAAATGATGAATGATTTCAAATATTGTATAATATTATTATTTTTAAGGTAACAGTGTCCTCTGAATCCATTCACTCATTGACTAAATACTCACTGTAGTAAATTTAAGTAATTTCATCCAATTCCTGCACATACTACTTAGTACTTCTCAGGTAAATTATTTTCCAAAAATATGAGTGCATTACATAATATTAAAGTTTGTAGAGAAGACCACCCTAGCTATTATTTCATATGCTTGTATATTATATATCTGTATAAATTTGATAACTATTCACATTTGTATGTGTATAAGGAACTGAATCTAGATTAAACTGTTAAATAGCCACCAACTGACAAGTGTCTTGGGTTAACTTAATTTGGATTAAGTTTTTTAACTGAGTTTTAATTTCCTGCTTCCTCTACCATATATATCTGGCCTCAGCAGACTATGCCAGAAAAATATTTGAGTCAGTTCTCTACCTAGGAGCTTGGACTTAAATACCCCTATATATACTAATGACAAGTGTGACCCAAGCACCTGTCTTAGAGCCCCAACCATAACTACCGTCAGGAACCCAAGGTACCGCTGAACTCTGGAGTAGAGCCTCTTAATCATTTCTGTGTCATGGATCCTAATGGACAATCTAGTGAAGTTTATGGACCCCTTCTCAAAATAATGTTTTTACATGTATACCATTAAATCTATTATATCAAAATGGGGTTATCAAAAAAATTAACAAATTTTGATGTAGTATATATGTGCTTCTTTATTAACACATAAATCACAAAATCTACGGGTATGACCAGTAACTTCTGTATAGTTCAAAGTAGTAAGGAATTTAAACCCTATTTCAAGATCTTGGGGCGCCTGGGTGGCTCAGTCGTTAAGCGTCTGCCTTTGGCTCAGGTCATGATCCCAGGGTCCTGGGATCGAGCCCTGCATCAGGCTCCCTGCTCAGCCAGGAGCCTGCTTCTCCCTCTCCCGCTCCCCCCTGCTTGTGTTCCCTCTCTCGCTGTGTCTCTCTCTGTCAAATAAATAAATAAGGAGCGCCTGGGTGGCTCAGTCATTAAGCGTCTGCCTTCGGCTCAGGTCATGATCCCAGGGTCCCGGCATCGAGCACCGCATTGGGCTCCCTGCTCGGCGGGAAGCCTGCTTCTCCCTCTCCCACTCCCCCTGCTTGTATTCCCTCTCTTGCTGTGTTTCTCTGTCAAATAAATAAATAAGTAAAATCTTTTAAAAAAATAAATAAACCCTATTTCAAGATCTCAAGATAACACAATAGGAAATCTGTATTTTTATTAGTGACATTGCAGGTACTGCTAATAATACGTTTGTTTCCTACACCATAATGGAAGGAACTGCTAAATTTCAGTTAGAAGTTCGTGAAAATAAATATGTATTTTTTTTTCCCATCACAAACTTCCCAGATAGAGAATCCCGCTTCATAGACAAAGATCTGGAAGGATACACGCTATATTGGAGTGGGATGGAGTAGGGTGGGGCAGAGGAGAAGAACAAAAATAAGTTTTAACATTTTCAAATCCTATATTATTATTTGTTGTTGTTGTTTACAGAAACACTGTATATTTATGTATTACTTGTGTAAAAAGCATACTATAACCCTCACTGCCAAGTGGAAACACCATTTTTATCATTGTTTCACTTCTAGCACTTTGACAATGAACTCACAAACCTTCAGTCTCCCATGCACATGAACCCATTGGTTGAAAGACAGAGATAGAGCCCATTCATAGTTAAATGACAGGCATTCTATATTTATATTGATAATACGTTTCCCCCAAGATACTAAGACAATATTTCAGTTCATTAGTGGACGACTTATCCACCCTTTATAACTCTGTTTTATGAGAAGATGCTTTCTAGATTCCAAATATCTGATGGTTTGTAAGAGAACATCTGAACACGTGTATTCATAAGCTGAAGACCCAAGCATTTATTAAATGTCTAAAGTGTTCATCGGCATATTGGGTGATACACTGACTTCTGAATTTGGAGTAGTACAAGGCAGTAAGTAGTAAAAGATTCTTTTTGTGTAAATGGAACAACCACTACCTTTTCACAGATGATGATTTGCTTTCATTAGGAATAAAGATGGCTGCTAACCCAGGAAAAGACAATTGCATCAACTTTGTGGAAATGAAATTTATTGACAATATGCTTTACTTTAAAGGTAAGCCTAAAGCAATAGACCAAATAAGGGTTCAGATAAATGTATGCAGCTAGAAAAGATGTTGTGAAGTGAACTATTAAGTGCCTCTTTTTTTTTTTTTTAAAGATTTTATTTTATTTATTTGACAGAGAGAGAGATAGCGAGAGCAGGAACACAAGCAGGGGGAGTGGGAGAGGGAGAAGCAGGCTTCCCGCCGAGCAGGGAGCCCGATGTGAGGCTCGATCCCAGGACCCTGGGATCATGACCTGAGCCGAAGGCAGACGCTTAACGACTGAGCCCCCAGGCGCCCCTTAAGTGCCTCTTTTTTGTCACCAAATTCCACTGTAATACTAATGACACTATTCTCTGGGGAGAATAGAAATTAACCATAATATGTCCAATATCCTAGCACCTCGTCCCACCACATGTCCTGGCTCTTTAGTTAACAGTAGCCAACTCATAAGGTGGCTTCAGGTGCACATCATGAAAACCCCACAAAATTGGGTACATTCAGGGAATATAATTTCCCAAAACAAACTGGTAAATCATATAAGAAATACCTTACATCTAGAGTTCTGTGAGTGAGTTATACCATTTCATGTAAAAATATTTGACAAATAAAAACAGATTCTAATGATTAATCTTCGATGGGCAGTTTGGCTTCACTTGAAAGGCTGGCTTCATTTGACAGCTTCATAGAAAGTCCCTAGGTGGGGTGCCTGGGTGGCTCAGTCATTAGGCATCTGCCTTCGGCTCGGATCATGGTCCCAGGGTCCTGGGATTGAGCCCCGCATTGGGCTCCCTGCCTGCCTCTCCCTCTCCCACTCCCCCTGCTTGTGTTCTCTCTCTGTGTCAAATAAATAAATAAAAAATCTAAAAAAGAAAAGAAAAGAAAAGAAAGTCCCTAGGTGACTTTCCATTTAAACAATAAACTTAAGAGTAAATCTATCATTTTATAAAATTTCCTTTTAACTGAAAATTCAAATTTATAAACCCGGGATATAGGTTTTTTATCTCATTTACCTGTGAACACACTAAGTCTAATGAGCTTCATTTTATGGGACCTTTGGGATGATTATATAATATTTCTGATGGAGGCCCACAAAAGCTATCACTGGTAAGATAGTGGTTAAATATTGGGGAGTGACAGGAGAGTAATGAAATGGTAGGGTAAAAGATATTCTGAATTGAAATATAGAATTCAACATATTTTGTTTCTCTTTTTTCCCCTTTAGCTGAAAATGATGGTAAAGTATAAATTTATTTCTCTTTCTTTGTAAAATAAGTAACTACTTTAGTAAGCATCTCTCAGACACATCCATATCACCACTCTTAGCTGAGAGAAGCTAGTACCAGTATATTTGAGATGTGAATCTTCCCACAAAGGAATGTGGACTCGATAGCATAAAGGTGACCCTAAGAGATACAGAGAAGAACGTCTAGCAAAATACGCTTCTCTCTACACCTTAGGAAATTCTCCAGCTCTTAGAATCTACAAAGTAGATTATCTGTTATACAGATCCTGAGATTAGCAGGAAGTTATGGATTCTCTGGAGGAAAAGGGGAGTGAAGCATGAGAACTGTCCAAAATCAAGAGAATCCTCCTTCTTCAACCCCCTCTCTCAGAAATGCTTTGGAAAGAAGCCCGGGAGGCTCCCAGGGGATAGGGAATTCTGGAAATAGAGGAGATGGGGAAGGGGAGAGCAAGCAGAACTATGAGGCTGAGTCATTGAGTCTTATTAAGATGTGGATGCACCCAGTCCTTGGCCTGGCATTCAGGTAGGATCATACCCAAGTCTGGCCTGTGATCCTCTAACAGGCCCCCAGATTATGAAAGGCCATTAGTTTCTCATACTTTTCCTTAAAAATATCACTTTTCCCATTCTTAAGGTGATCCTTACTGGACTAGAAATAGAAGATAGCAACTTTTTTGAAAAAATACTATTTTTTCATGTTTCTTTTATCCCCCCAGCTTTATTGAGATATAAATGACATATAACTCCTCATGCTTCTTAAAGACTGTCCTACTCTCCATTTATTTAATTCAATACATATTGGCATCTGTATCCCAGGTGCTATGTTAAACAGTAGGATACAATGGCGAACAAAACATGGCTCTTACAGGAAGAAGCAGGTACATCAGGAAGGCAAATGGACTATGGTATGTCAAGTGTTAACAAAGGCACAGGATGCTATGGGAGCACATGGAAGGGGCCCCTAATTCAGTCCAGTAGATTCTGGGAGGGCACTTTGAAGGAGGGACAGATTTGAAGAGTGAATAGGAGTTAGCCAAGAGAAAGTATTTTAGGCAGGGAGAAGACCACATGCAAAGGCCAAGATATGAAAGAAAGCATGGCACCTATGGGGAATTAAAAGTAACTCAGAATGGGAGTAGGAGAATGGTGTGAGAAGAATGATAAATAGGGAGCAGATAAAGAAGGTTCTCTTATTCCAAGATAGGGAATTTGGATCTTATCTTTGGGATAATGGGGACTCATTAAGCACAATTTATATGATCTGGAATACAGAGTAGTTTGCTGTAACAAAGTGATCCAAAAATATAGTAACTGAATAAGATAGAAAATGTTTCTGTCAAACACAAGACCAAGTAGGTAGTTCAGCATTAGCATGGCTAGATACTGCCTGATGATGTTGGGATCTCAAGTTTCTTCTCTCTTGTTATTCCAGCATCCCTAAGCTGTTGAACTCATTCACATACTTGAAAAGCATTACCACACTTCCTGGGTCCATATCCCAGCTAGCAAGAAAGGGTTCAAAGTAAGAGGAAGACAGCCCCATTTCTTTTAGAGGCTCCACTTGGAAGTCATACACATCAACTGCACTCATTCCATCCATTAGAATTTAGTCATGTGGCCACACCAACTTCGAGGAAATCTGAAAATATGATCTTTATTCTGTGTAGCCATGCGCCTCATTAAAATTCAGAGATAAATGATCATCTCTCTGAATTTTAACTTAATTAAAATTGAATTATAATTCCTTCTGACTTCAGTGTAAAGAACTGATGTGTGACAGAAGGGGGGGGATGCCAATTAAGAGGCTATTATTGCAGTCCCTGTAAGAAATGACAGTGACACGGATTAAGGTAGGCACAGTGGGTGCCAATGAAGAGCTGTGGAGGGATTTTAGAAATATTTGGAAGAATCAACAGGACATGATTGGGGCTGGATTTAGAATGAGATGGAGAGAAAGACAGAAGAGATAATGGCTACATTTTTTCACTTAGGCAATTTGTAGGAAACACAAGAGGAAGAGCAGGGTAAAGAGGTATGCAGAGCAAAGAGGAAGACATAAATTTAGTTTTGGTTCTTATCTGTGGGACATCGTAGTGGAAATGTCCAGTAGACCCTTGGACATATAGTTCAGAGCTCGGGATGGAAATCTGGGCTGGTTATAGAGATGTAGGAGGCTTATGTATAGAAATGGCATCTGAAGCTACAGGAATAAAAAGACAAATCAGAGGAAATGTGTAAAGGGAGAAAGTAAGAGTCAGTGACTAAACTCTGAGGAAATACCTACATTTAAAGGATGCAGTAGAAAAAGAAGCTAATAAAGAACAGAGCAGAGTAACCAAAGAGGAAGGAGAAAAACCAAGAGAATGTCACGGAATCCCAGGAGAGCCTTTCAAGCTGGAGGTAAAAGGTAGCCTGTTGGATTTTGCAGCCTTGAACACCAAGGGCTGGAAAGCTCTATTACATTTAGCAACAGGGAATTTGGTGACCTCAGTGAAAGCAGTTTAATGGAGAAATGGAGGCAGAGGGGAGAAATGGGTGGCTCCGTGGGTTAAGTGTCTGCCTTCAGCTCAGGTCATGATCCCAGGGTCCTGGGATAGAGCCCCGGGTCGGGCTCGATCCCAGGGTCCTGGGATGGAGCCCCGGGTCGGGCTCCCTGCTCAGCCAGGAGTCTCCCTCTCCCTTTCCATCTGCCTCTCCCCCAGCTCATGCTCTCTCTCACTCTCTATCAAATAAATAAATAAAATCTTAAAGAAAAAAGAAAAAAGAAAAAGAAATGGAGGCAGATGCAGACTGCAATTAGTAGAAGAGTGAATGGTAAGGAAGTGATACAGACAATTCTTGCCAGAAGCATGGTTATTAAAAGGAAGAGAGAAACAAGGCCAGCTACAGAGTGGAATATGGTTGATAGAGAAATTTTAAATCTCAAAGTGAAAAGAGCTTTATGTTTTTCTTATAAAAATAATGTTTATTGTAAATAATTTTAGGCAATTAAGCTGAGAACAATAAGAAAAATAAAAGCATGAAAATAACCCAGAAATAATCATTGCTATCATTTTGATGCAATATTCCTATACATCTTTCAGTATATGTTATACTATACCTAAGATTCTTTTTCTAGTTTAAATTCACATGCATATCTTTCCATGGCAATGAATAATTACAGTTATATTCAATCTGTGATCTTCCATAGTAAGGGCCTATCAAAATGTTTTTGATCAATCCCCAATTGATGGCATTTGAGTTGTTTCCAGTTTGTTGCTATTATTAACAATGCTCCTATAAGCATTTGTGTAGTGAAATATTTACAAATTTGCCTGATTGTTTCTTTAGAATAAGATCCAGGAATAGAACGGCTGGTTGATAGAAGAGAGGGGATGATTGGTAAATCCAGGTTTCAGTGGAAGATACATACGGAGCACAGATGGGGTTAGCTCTGGACACCAAAAGGGGCAACTTTTCCACATTTCCTCTTGGGACAAGAGGCGTAGAGGAAATAGCAGGGGGTGCCACAGTTACATTTCTAAGTGGAGTGGCAGGAAATCATTTGCTGAAAGCGAAAGCAGAGGTGACAATGTAGAGATCCTTAGGAGACAGGAGGTTTGGAATTGCAGCTCTGCTATACAGAAGAATACTGAAGTGTAACAGAAAGGAAGTATTGACAATCGGTGAATTTGTGATGGCACCAACTTGTACATATGTATAATTATTCACCAGCAAGACTCGGCAGCCAGGTTTGGGGGTTTTGTAGTAGGCAGACAAATAAATTCGGGATTTAAGATTCTGGCAAAAAGGTGGATAAAATGATGAGCCGTGAGGTCCAGGCTGCATAGAGAAGAAAGGGAGGACAGGAAGAGGTTAGACGGAGAAAATGTAAGAGGCAGGAGGCTCTGAAGTAGAGGAAAAGCTTAAGAAAGTAAAAGGATGGGAGATAATGGTTGGAAAATGGGATATTTGAATATAATACTGTAGAGGAAAAGTAGTTCTGGGTGATAACAAGAACTGGCTGTGCTCTTGGAAGTGGGTTAAAAAACACCGTGCAATGTTGCCCTAGCTGCTTATGTACCAG
The DNA here is from genome assembly GCF_002201575.2 of Neomonachus schauinslandi. Lineage (NCBI taxonomy): Eukaryota > Metazoa > Chordata > Mammalia > Carnivora > Phocidae > Neomonachus > Neomonachus schauinslandi. Next base: position 102,120,336 of record NC_058413.1, read on the forward strand.
AAGATTATGATTAGTAGCTATTGAAAACTGAAATATACAGTATGCTTATTTGTAAATTTAGAGGGAAAAAATGTATTTTTAAATGAAATTTAATGTGCATTGTAGACAACCTGGAAACAGATTACTTTGGCAAGCTTGAACCTAAAATCTCAATCATACGAAATTTGAACGACCAAGTTCTCTTCGTTAACCAGGAAAATCAACCCGTGTTTGAGGATATGCCTGATTCTGACTGTACAGGTATTATTTTTTTAATATATATTTGTAACATAAAAGTGACAAGCTGCTACTTCTTCTCATTCCATTTAACTACCTCTGTTTTTCTGTGATAGACCTAATCCTCATATGAAAAGTCCTAGGAGTAGTAACAACTTCACTCACAAGAAACTTGATAGGGTATCCCACATTTTTTTAGCTGGGGTGAAAAATTGATGCAATAAAGACATTGCCTACATGTGGGTCACCAATCCCTTCACTGTAATTGCATTAACTATATAGGATCTCAAATGGATCCTTGATACCTGCTGCTCATAGCTGAAATTGCTGATGGCATTTTCGAAACTCAAAATTAAAAATAAATACACAAGCATTTCAAGTAAGTCTGTCTTACCCCAGAAATTTAGAGTGCCTTATAAAGTGAATCAGTTTACTGTGCCTTCCAAGGTTTGAATTCCAAATCAGAGTTGAGGCAGAGTTGAAACAGTGAAGTGCACTTTTGAAAAAAAAACTAAATTTTTACCTTAACAGATTTTTTAAATGTTCTATTTAGCATTTAGAAGTTAAAAACAATCTTTTAATGAACTCAGAGTATCTGTAAAACACTCAGAAAGTTGAAGCATTTGTGTTATAATACATATTGTAAGTGTGTTTTAAAGAATGTGAGGGCACCTATTTAACAGGCTGAATCTCAGAGTAATGATAATGGGTCTATTAAGGATTATCCTTAGGCTAATTTCCATAAATACTGATTTGCAAAACTTCTAACTAGTGTTCTCATTTATTAATGTTTGTTTCAGATAACGCACCCCATACCGTATTTATCATATATATGTATAAAGATAGCCTCACTAGAGGTCTGGCAGTAACCATCTCTGTGAAGTGTAGGAGAATGTCTACTCTCTCCTGTAAGAACAAAACTATTTCCTTTAAGGTAAGACTGACTTGTTTTAGTCATATTTTTGTGCAAAATTTAAAAACCCAAATATCCTCAGTCCTAGCTTCTTTCTAGAACAAAAATAGCAAGAAGCAGAGAAGCCTTAATATGGATAGTTACTAAAAATTGTCAGACTCTCTAACTTATTGCAATGACATCATGGTTTTTCTGAGCCTGTTGTAGGGAGGAACGGGCACAAGACTTGTTTCAGAACCCGAGTCTTCTGAATAATCAACCTATAGATAAAGTAAGAATATAGAGTACAGACATGAATTATCATGTATATTAAAGAATGGCATGTGAATTTCTAGAATGAGTCCTGCCATACAGAATGAAGTTAAATATCCTTCTGTAAGCCTTCTACTTTGTAAATTATGATATTTTAATCCTTAATTATTTTGTTCCTGCTTCTTAGCCTAAGTCTTGGCTACATCCTTCAGCTTTCAATTGATATATGTTATTTTCTTATTTATTTTTTTAAATAAATAAATTTTAATATGGGGCTTGAACTCACAACCCTGAGATCAAGACTCAAGCTGAGATCAAGAGTCAGACGCTTAAACGACTGAGCCACCCAGGCGCCCCCATTTATGTAGTTATTTTTAAGTTCTCTCAGACTTACTTGGGAGAGGACCAAACTAACAGATGTTAGGTCAAGCTTACCTTCCCCTAGGTTCAGATTCAACCCCTCCTGATGTAAAGAATACCTTAGGCCCTTGGAGCACTCAAGTTTTGCCAGGTAGGGCTTTCCAAGTTGAGGGTTTCCCAAGGTCACTGGGATTGTTTCCACATCCATTTGTTGTGCATCTTCCCTATGAGGACTGTCAATAGTTAACACTAAAGCCAAGGAGAGCTACTGCCCCAAGATTTCCTTGCCTCTGTTCTGAAATAGGACACTGAACTAGTTAGAGATCACTTATTCTACCTATCCACACCTCCACTTTCAACTATAACTTTCCACACTAAGTTTGAAGTAAAAAGTTTATCTCGCTCTAGTATTTCTAGAGCTTTTGAAGTTTTAGCTAAGGATGACTTATCACTTATACATTAGACTTTAGCTTAGTCGCAAACTGGCTCCCCCGGCTTGGAGTCTCCCTAAATTCTGGTATATTGTAGACAGCTGCAGATGAGCTGGGGTGAACTAGTTTATACTCTCATCATTTCAGGACTCTTCACTTGTTGATAAAAGACAAAGGTCAAGAGTTAGGACTATAAATTCCACAAGTGTTTGAGAAGTTTGGAGGTACCCCCCACCCAGGTTCTTTCAGGCATCTTGGGAGGATGCTGGAATGCTATTTTGTGTCTGGAGGTCTCTCCATCAGTCCTTAGACAGGATCATGGTAATCTTTGCTACCAGGGGTCAAAATTAAGCTCAAAAAAAAAAAAAAAAAAAAGTCTGCTGGCTCTGGGATTAACATGGAAAGAACCTCAGGTGGTCTTTACATTTTCTAGTCCATCCTGAAAAGTAGGTATGATGTAATAATAGGAAAAGTGCAGGCAATACAGTCAGTTGGGTGACCAACAGTTTCCTGTGGTCTAGCTATCCTTGAGAAAACCCTATGCTGGGGCTGAAGGATATAGGAATCAGCATTTGGTTCAGAGCAGAGCCCAGCCAATTTCAGGATAGAAATTCAGAACTACTACGGGACTAGAGTGCTTGACAGAGAAAAAGTGCTGTCTAAGCCAATAAGCAGGGCTACACTGGAACCCAGGACATAGCCGTAGGACAAGCAGTGGGTCTATTTACAGCACGTTTCAGTCCCAGGCTCTGCTCAAGGAAGAAAGAAGCTGAGATGCCTGCCACTTTCTGCCTCTCTCACATTTGGCTCAGAAACAAGAGCTAGCCTTTGCCTAGCCTAGCTCATCAATGTCTTTAGCTGTGAATGGTTGAAGAAGACAGGAACTGACCTTAGCACAAACACGTGGTCTCTGCTGGAACTCTACTTCGTCTTGACCAGATATGGACTCCAATTGGGGGAGAGGAGAAAAGGAAGCTATCCGATGGGTAAATTGGGAGAAACTACAGGCCTAAACCTGAACGTGCATTCAACGGTGGGAAAAGCCAGAGTAAACAGGGAGAATAGATTAGGAATTAAGAGGAAGAGGATTCATCAGTCTTACACAATTCACAGGGTTTTAGAGGTGAGGGGGTGGGGGGATGCGTTAGCCCGGTGATGGGTATTAAAGAGGCACGTACTGCATGGAGCACTGGGTGTTATACGCAAACAATGAATCATGGAACACTACATCAGAAACTAATGATGTAATGTATGGTGATTAACATAACATAATAAAATAAAATTAAAAAAAAAGAGGGAGAGGAGATCAGTGTTCTTATATTAAAAGGTTTGTTTGTTTAACTCTTGAGAATAAAAACTTCTTTAGTTCTGTGCAGTAATATACTTCAAAATAAACCACACATATTCAAATTGTTCATGTCCTTAAAAAATTAAATAATCTTTTTTTTCTCTCTCTAGGAAATGTGTCCTCCCGATAGTATCAACGATGAAGGAAATGACATCATATTCTTTCAGAGAAGTGTTCCAGGACATGACGATAAGATACAATTTGAGTCTTCATTGTACAAAGGATACTTTCTAGCTTGTAAAGAAGAGAAAGATCTTTTCAAACTCATTTTGAAAGAAAAAGATGAAAGCGGGGATAAATCCATTATGTTCACTGTTCAAAACAAAAGCTAGATATTAAAATTGCACAGTTTGAATTTTCTGAGTTTTTGTCTTTCAGAAAGGTTGTAAGACTTTGAGCCTATAATTGTAGTAATGAAATAAAATGACTAATGGTCTCAAAGGATACCATTAAGAAATGAATAAGAAGGGGCACCTGGGTAGCTCAGTCAGTTGAGTGTCCAACTCTTGATTTCGGCTCAGGTCATGATCTCATGGTTGTGGGATCAAGCCCCGCCTGCATCCAGCTCCACGCTCAGCATGGAGTCTGCTTGAGATTCTTTCCCTCTGCCTCTGCCCCTCCCCCTGCTCACTCTCTCCCTCCCTTTCTCTCTCTCTCAAATAAATAAAATCTTTTAAAAAAAATGAATAAGAAGGTTTCACAAATTGAATTGACTCCTCCTTATCCAGGTTAATAAAATATTTGTATAACATTAAAAGAATGCATAGTTTCAAAACACATTCTACATTGATAGTTGCAACATAGATTATACTCACTAGAACTGCTTTCAGTCTTTTGGGTTACTGGTCCTAATGATAAAAGATACTCATAGTTGACCTTTCTAATTTTTTAAGAATATCATTAAAACCAACAAGATTTTGTAGAGACCACTTCACTTGACTAATTTCTGCATTTCTTCCAAAGTCAGATTGATCCTGAATCCAGGATTATACACTCTGATCAAATGGCATTCAACCCAGGAATGTAAAGATCGTTTAATATTATAAAATGAACTAATGTAATATACCATATTAAGAGAATAAAGCAGGGGCACCTGGGTGGCTCAGTCAGTTAAGGTCTGCCTTCAGCTCAGGTCATGATCCCGGGGTCCTGGGATTGAACCCCACATCAGGCTCTATGCTCAGTGAAGAGCCTGGTTTTTCCTCTCCCTTTGCCACTCCCCCTGCTTGTGTTCTCAGAGATCTCTCTCTCATTCTGTCAAATGAATAAATAAAATCTTTTTAAAAAATAGAATAAAGGATAAAAACCACACAATCATCTCAATAGATGCAGAAAAAGCATTTGACAAAATCCAATTCATAAAAAAAAATTCTCAATAAACTTGAAAGAGAAGATAACTTCTTCAATGTGAAAAAGGACATCTATGAGGGACACCTGGATGGCTCAGTCATTTAAGTGTCTCCTTCAGCTCAGGTCATGATCCCAGGACCCTGGGATTGAGCCCCACGTTGGGCTCCCTGCTCAGCAGGGAGCCTACTTCTCCTTCTTCCCCTTGCTCGTGCTCTCTCTATCTCTCTCTCTCTCTCAAATAAATAAATTAAATCTTTAAAAAAAAAAAGGACATCTATGGAAAACCTACAGCTCACATCATACTTTTTTTAAATTTATTTTTTAAATTCTTATATAATTAACATACAGTGTTATATTAGTTTCAGGTGTACAATATAGTGATTCAACAATTCCATATATTACTAAGTGCTCTTCACAGTAAGTGTATTCATTATCCCCATCACCTATTTCACCCATCCCCCCACCCACCTTCCTTTGGTAACCACCAGTTTGTTCTCTGTATTTAAGAGTCTGGATTTTTTTGTCTCTTTATTCTGTGTTCGTTTGTTTTGTTTCTTAAATTACACATATGAGTGAAATCATATGGTATTTGTCTTTTACTGACTTATTTCACTTAGCATTATACCCTCTAGATCCATCCATGTTGCAAATGACAAGATTTCATTCTTTTTATGGCTGAGTAATATTCCATTATGTATATATACTACATCTTATTTATCCATTCATGTATCACTGGACACTTGGGTTGCTTCCATGATTGGGATATTGTAAAGAATACTACAACAAACATAGGGGTGCATATCTCTTTTTGAATTAGTGCTAACCTCATAGTTAATGGTGAAAAAATAATGCAAGAATGTCAGCGCTTACAACTTCCATTCAACATCATACTGGAGGTTCTAGCCTGTACAATCACAAGAAAAAGAAAGAAAAGGAAGAAGTAAAACCATTCTTATTTGCACACAACATGATTCTGTACCTGGAAGATCTTAAGGAATAGACACAAATGCACAAAATCCCCTATTAAAATTAGCAAGCAAGTTGAGCAAGGCTGCAGAATACAAGATTAATATATGAAAATAAATTGTATTTCTACATATGAGAATGAACAATCTGAAAATAAAAATAAGAAAACAATTCCACTCACAGTATTAAGAAGAATAGAATACTTATGAATAAATTTAGCAAAAGAAGTGCAAGACTCGTACACTGAAAATTCCAAAACAATGCCTAGGGAAATTAAATATGATTTAAATAAATGGAGAAACATTCCATGTTCAATGATTGAAACACTCAATATTGTTAAGATGGCAGTTCCCCTGATATTGATCTATAGATTCAACTCAATGTCCATCAGATTTCCAGCAGGCCTTTTTTTGCAGAAATTTTGACAAGCTATATCTAAAATGTATATGGAAATTCAAAAGACACAGAATAGCCAAAAAATTGTGAAAAAAACCAAAGTTGGGTGTTTTCATTTCCTAATCTTAAAATTTAAATAAGCTACAGTTATGAGAACAGTTTGATACTGGGGAGCCTGGGTGGCTCAGTCATTAAGCGTCTGCCTTCGGCTCAGGTCATGGTCCCAGGGTCCTGGGATCGAGCACCGCATCGGGCTCCCTGCTCAGCGGGAAGCCTGCTTCTCCCTCCCCCATTCCCCCTGCTTGTGTTCCCTCTCTCGCTGTGTCTCTGTCAAATAAATAAATAAAATCTTTAAAAAAAACCCCACAGTTTGATACTAACATAAGGATAAACATAGATCAATAGAACAGATTTGGGAATTCACAAATAAACTTTTATATTTATGACCAATTGATTTTTGACAAAGGCAGATTGATAGAAAAAGAGTCTTCAACAAATGGTGCTGGGACAACTGGATATCCACATGCAAAATGATGAATGTAGACCTTTACCTCACACTATATACAAAAATTAAGTCAAAATGGAACAAAGACATCAGTGTAAACTAAAGCCGGGGTGCCTAGCTGGCTCAGTCGATAGAACATGCAACTCTTGATCTCAGGGTCATGAGTTCAAGCACCATGTTGGGCACAGAGATTACTTTTTCTTTTTTTAAGATTTTATTTATTTATTTGAGAGAGAGAGCATGAGTGTGGGGAGGGGCAGAGGGAGAGGGAGAAGCAGACTCTATCCCAGGACCCTGGGGTCATGACCGGAGCCAAAGGCAGACCCTTAACCAACTGAGCCACCCAAGCACCCCCAGAGATTACAAAAAAAAAAAAGAGAGAGAGAGAAAGAAAGAAAGAAAGCTAAAGCTATAAACTTTGGGTTTATGTCAAGACCTTGGGTTATACAAAGATTTTTTAGACACAATCCAAGAAGCATGATCCATTAAAAAAATAGTAAATTGGACTTAATCAAAATTCAAAATTTGGGAGTGAAACTGGGTGAAGGATAATGGGACTGCTCTGCACTATCTTTGCAACTTCTGTGAACTTTAAATTATTTCAAAATTTAAAATAAAAATTAAAAACTTGCACTCAAAAGACATCATTAAGAAAATGAAAAGATGAGCCACAGAATGGGAAAAAAATTTGTAAATCACACATATGGCAAAAACTTATAGCCAGAATATACAAAGAACTCTTACAACTTAATGAGAAGACATTCCAATTTTTTTTAAATTTTTTTAAAGATTTATTTATTTATTTGACAGAGAGAGAGAGATAGTGAGAGCAAGAACACAAGCAGGGGGAGTGCGAGAGGGAGAAGCAGGCTTCCCGCTGAGCAGGGAGCCTGATGTGGGACTCGATCCCAGGACCCTGGGATCATGACCCAAGCCAAAGGCAGACGCTTAACAGCTGAGCCACCCAGGCGCCCAACAATCCAATTTTTAAATGGGCAAAATATTTGAATAGATATTTCTCCAAAGATGTACAAAGGCTCATAAGCACATGAAAGATGCTTAATATCATTAGTCATTAGGGAAATGCACATTAAAACCACAATGAGAAACCACTTCCTGTCCACTAGGATGGCTACGGTCAGAAAGTGTCAAGTGTCAGCAAGGATGTGAAGAAACAGGAATTTTCATACACTGTTGATGGGAATATGAAGTAGTACAGCCACTTCGAAAAACAGTTTTGCAGTTTCTTTAAAAGTTAAATATAGATTTTTTCATTGACCCAGAAATTCCTTTCCTACATATCTACTCTAGAGAAACAAATCATGTTCACACAAAGATATGTATATTAACATTCATGGCACCATTATTCATAATAGTCAAAAGTGGGAAAAGCCCAGGTGTCCATCAATTGGTGAAGCAATAAACAAAATGCGGTATATCCATAATGGAATACCAGCACTAATAAAAATTTATGAATGAAGTTTAAAACACTATGAATGAAGTTTAAAAACACTATGCTAAATAAAAGAAGCCAAACACAAAAGATTATATGATTCTATTTACATGAAATGTCCAGAAAAGGCAAATCCATAGTGACAGGAAAGTAAATTCATGTTTGCTTTAAGGTTAAGGGTGGAAATGGAGATCAACTGTCAACAGATATGAAGGATCTCATTAGAGAGAAGAAAATGTTCTAAAACTGGATATGGTGATAGTTGCACATGTTGGGGAGGAAAAAATTTTACTCTGTCCTTCAAATTTCTTCTAGACAGTCTAAGAATTAAACTGACATGAGATAGTGTGACGCCTGGGTGCTCAGTCAGTTTGCTGGGCCATTCAGAAACAATGGGACATAGAGAGGAATTTTAACAGACTGCTAAATTCCTTCCTGTGTACCACCCCTAGTTCATATTATACTGTAGTTATCCATGGCCATAGGTCCCTTCCTGGAGCAGGTCCTCCACCTAAATTCTTTTTAGACAATTGGAGGAAAGTCAAAGTTTCTTCTTGAGTCTTTTGGGCCTTGACTGTTTTCAGCTTAAAATAATCTGCATGCCAAAGTGGTACATTTTGGGGTGACCTGCCCTTGGTCCCTATCCAACTTGCTAAATCTAAATCTAAAACTAAAAATCATTGATTTTTGTATACTTAAAATGGGTGAATTTATGGTATGTAAATTATAACCGCAACAAAGTTATTTTTTTAAGAGGAAAAAGTCAGTTTGATCAAATTTTTATATTAACTTAATATTGTTTTTTCCTTACTATAAAATTAAGACTTATTCATTACAGAAATTTTAGAAAATATTAAGGAACAAAAAGAAAAAAAATTTAAAGCACCCATCCTTCCATCTTCAGAAAACCATTGACATTGTAGCATAGATCTTTACAGTTTTTCTTTCTATAGGAATGCAAGCTGAAAAAAAAAAACTCCAAAAAACAAAAACAAAAAAACCTTACCCCTTGCCCTGGACAGAATCTAGTCAACTTTTACAACAATCCTTTCAAAGATGCAGTTGAAATGTTAGACATGCAAAAGTAGAGTGTGTGCTGAGTCTGGAAGTAAGGAATGAAAAGAGCTGAGGGAAAGTACAAAGAGACCCCTAGCTTGAGTCCCACCTCCCCCACCAAAACAAAACAAAACAAGAAACATAGGCTGAAACAAGGACTCCAGTGCAGGTAGTTTATTTGAGAGGTGGTCCCTAGGAGCAGGAGTGAGAAAGGGAATGTGCAAAAACTCATGTAAGGTATGTTGTCCCTGTGGGCCTGATTTGTCCAGAACCTCCTGAGCAGCTTACAGAATGTCCCCCAAATTATTCCAATAGAGGAAGGGAAGCAGGGGCATTTCCCCACCAGCTCCTGACACGCACTAGTTGAAGGTTGCCCCTGGGGATGTTAACACCCACACTTCTGAGCTGTGCTTGGCTGGGCAGATTTACCTGCGGCAGAAAGTGGAAAGACCCACAGTATACTCAAGGCAAAACTGATAGTATGAGCTGGCATGGAAACGTCTGTTGCAATTGCTGAAATCAGAAGTGGGATGAAGAAATGTGATTCGGAGCACAGGCTGGATCAAAGCACCATGGAAAGAAGGTAGAGCTCAAATAGTAGAAATCACCAGAGGCCTTTTAAAAACAGAGAAATAGAATTCCCTTTTTTGTTGAATCTAAGATGCCACTGATTCTAAAATGCACCATTATTTTATGTGCCATTATGAAAGAAAAAACCCTGCCAATTAAACTATGACATGCCTTCAGTTGTAAGGCACATTCTTATTTCAGAGATATTAAAATTGAAAAGTTGCACATTTTAGGATTGACAAATTACAGACACAACTTAACACTATTTGCATTATCCTAATGTAAATGCTTCCATCTCCATGTACCTTTAATAGAGTCTGCTAAATACAGAACACTTTGTGCAGCCCCTTTTTTGTGGAAATTAGGGGGAATTGCTGAATTTCACATCTGAATCAGTGTGAACAGAAGAGTGACAAGCTTTGGATATCAAGATAAGCACCACTGGAGGAAGCAGGAGCTTAGAACAAAAGGGGGACCCTGAGTTTCAGGAATCTGAAGAGACTTTGAGAGTGCTGAGGGAGCAGAAGGCTAGCTGAGGACAAAGCACAAGCTGACACCCTGCAACCTCTGCACACACACACACACACACACACACACACTCCTCCTGGGTGGGATAAGCATGAAATGACATTCTTCCAGGAGGCTCCCAACAGTCTTAATGCTTTACTAGAGGGAAAAACAACCTTAACTTGACAATGGCAAGACCTCCAGTATCTTGTAGGTCCTCTTTAGCATATGAAAGTTCTTTTGAAAACCTCCCTTTTCCTTACCTCCCCCAACTCCCAACTATTTAACCAGCCACCCCTCACAAGCCCAGGACAGCAGCTTTTTCTGCCCATGGATTCTGTCCCCGTGCTTTAATAAAACCACCATATGGCACCAAAGATGTCTCAAGAATTCTTTCTTGGCTGTTGGCTCTGGACCTCAGCCCACCAAACCTCACCTATATTCCAAAACTTCATCAAGAGCAACACTGGATTTTCCTCAATTCATTGAATGGGAGTTTGAGCCAATCTTAACCAGATCTTAATAGACAGGGAGAGTACTTTTAAAAAAAAAAAATACAAAACTGAGATAATATTAAACAGATATTTTATGTCCTTTTCCTTTTAATTATAGTGTTGTTTTTCTTTTTCCTTTTTTTGGGGGGGGGAGGGGCAGAAGTCGAGGGAGAGAGAGAATCCTAAGCAGAATCCTACGCAGGCTCCTCGCCCAGCACAGAGCCTGATCGGGGAGGGGGAGCTCCATCTTGTGATCTCACAACCCTGGGATCATGACCTGAACAGAAATCAAGAGTCAGTCGCTTAAACAACTGAGCCACCCAGCACCCCTTTAATTACTTTGTTTGATCACATTTTTAATTGGCTAGAATCTGAAGTCAGTGCTTGTCACAGACTTGAGTCTTGGAAAAATAAATCTGATCATGCATTCATTATCTTATGTGTAAACCTTCTTTCAATAAAGTCAACATTCTTAAACTTGGTTACAATAAAATAAAAAAAAATGATTAAGAAAGTATGTAGTAATGAATCTGAGAACAGCTTTGTTTTACTATCCTTGACCAGTTGTGCCTGGCCTTGTCAGGTTTAAAATACTGAAGGACTAAATGGTGCCCTTTTGTTCAAACTCCTTTGGTCTTGCCTATCTCTTGACCCCTCATAATATAATGTGGATATTTAGAAAGGTAGGATGAAGTGATGAAATGAGAATGGGTTTTGGAGATGTGCAACCTTATTTTGAGCCTTGTCCCATAACCCAAGACTTTCCCCATAACCAAAGTACACAAGAAATGTATGCTTTAGACACATCTTTCTGAGGCTCAGTTTCCATATAAACTGGAAATGAAAAGAAATGCCACGTCATCAGGCATTTGTACAGATTAAATGAGATACAAAGCTCTCAGTGGTATCTGACTTGGGAATTGTCTGCTGCAATTATCACTGAAATCAGAAGCAGGATGAAGAAATGTGATAAGGCACAGACTTTTCCATGTACCCTCCACCCACTTCCATCTGAGCTCACATGTGGGCACACACACATCTGTCAGAGTGAAACAGGGCCTTTTTTCCTACAAGACTAACCCCATCCTGCTTTAGGTCATTTTTTCCCCCTACAGTGTATAAACTTTATCGCTCACTCTAAAGGAATAAAAACATTGCTGATTTTCCTACCATTCTTTCTGGCTCTTAGACATATGTTGCTTTTCCCCTATCTTTTCTCAACACATGGGTTTTATAATTGAATGAGAAAACATCAGGTCATAAAAGCCTGCTTTATTTTGCTTGTTTGTTTTCCAAATTTTAAACCCTTGATTTTGTTGCACAAAAGAAATCCAATTTAACCTGGTCAACAGAAAATAGCAACTCAGAGTTTGCAATTTTGATACATCTACTTATGATGGTCTCTGGACCCACAAAACCCATATCGCAAAACAAAATCTCTATTCACATCTGAAGGTATGCTCAAAATTCAGTCTTTGATTCCCCGCCCCCCCCCCAGTGGTAATGTGTTTGCTCATGGATGGGCCCTCCCATGAGTGGACCCTGTCTTTTGTCTAGGACCTAAATTAAGCACATCTCACAGAGCTCAGTTTAGGAAACTAGAAAGTAAAAACAGTCAAAGGTAGAGGAAATGATCAAATCTGGGGCAGGATGCCATGAGACTCTACCCACCCCAAAAGAGCTCTTCAGTTGACCTACAAAGGAAGCACTTTGAGAAGGAACCATGAGAGACTATGGACTCCGAGAAACAAACTGAGGGTTCTAGAGGGGAGGGGGGTGGGGGGATGGGTTAGCCCAGTGATGGGTATTAAGGAGGGCACGTACTGAACGGAGCACTGGGTGTTATACACAAACAATGAATCATGGAACACTACATCAAAAACTAATGATGTAATGTATGGTGATTAACATAACATAATAATTAAAAAAAAAACAACCTGCCCAGGCTTCCCATCCCATCAAAGTGAAAGCCTCCAACCTTGTAATGGCTTACAAGGCCCTATGCCACCTGGTTCCCCACTTATCTCTCTGATTTTGTCTCCTTCTCCCCTCCATATTTATTTGCTCCGGCCATACTGGTCATTCTGCTCCGCAAACAAGCATACTTCCACTTTAGGATCTACTTGCTTTCTTTGCCTGTAACTCTCCCTACAAACATCCAGTGACTAATTCCCTACCTCCTTTAAGGCTTTGGTGAAATCTCTCTTTTTCAATGAGGCTTACCCTAACTACTCTATTTAATATCATAACCTACCTTATCTCACCTCCAGGCACTATTGATCCCCCTTATGCTACATTACTTTTCATCTATAGGCCCACCACCTTTTAATATACTATATAATTAACTTATACATTATGCTACTGTTTATTAGGAGATTCCCCCACAGAATACTGGCTCCACAAAAGCGAGGACCTGTGTCTGTATTATTCACTGATATATGCCAAGCACCTAGTACAAAACTTAGAACATAGCAAGTGCTCAATATATGAATATACAGGAGTAAATGAAAAAGGTAAAATATAGATTCTGGGACTTAATACTTTCTCACAAACAGAGCAAGTCAGTTAATAAAATACATTAAAAAGTTCTCTGAAGTCTTGAGGGCCCCAGTCAATAGCTAGCTCTGAGTGGAGGAGCAGAGTGTAACACCTGTAACTTGATCTTGCCCATTACGTAGCAGTGGCTGGTAGTCTCAGCATCTTGCCTGGTTAAATACTTACTATAGAAGAGAGACCACCAACACCTGCTGGACCCCGGGCCACTGAGGAGAGCGGTGCAGGTGGTACCTGATGTAGAAATCTAACAGAGTGGCCCTGGCTGGTCAGCATTCTTTTCCCACCTGTTGACACCTCATATGCTCACCTTCCGGTATCCAGAAAGGCTACCCCCTTCTCTCCTGCACCCTCATAGGAATAGTTATACCCAGGCCAGTGGGGATGGAATCCCTCCCTACTGAATGGCTATTATGTGCCAAACATTATTTCATTTGACCACACAGATATCCATGAAATGAGTTCCTAATGCAGAGGTTCCAAAAGCTAGTACAGTCTATGGCAGGTGCTCACAGATTGCTTAAGGAAGCCATAACAACCTGAACTATTGCAGGGTCAGGCAGAATCTTCCTACTCCTCTAAGTAGTGATTAAGTCTGGGCTGCCTGCCCAAGTCACAAGCTTTGTCAGTCAGCGGTTTCATGAAGATAAGAGCCTAGTTTCCTGGTCCCTTCACATCTTCATAGTCTGTCAGTCTTTGGTCTGCTACCTCACCTCTTCATCTCACTGCTTTCCAGCCAGCTCATCAAAGTTGGAAGCCATGTGTTGTATCCCTGCAGTTCAGATGTGAGTTTTACCCACAGATAGAGGAAGACAAACCACCTAACAAGAATTATTTGAGTGTCTTTCATGCATCCGACAACTATTTATTATTGAGTGCTCAGTGTGAGTCAAGCTCTTTTATAGGCACTATGATTCAGCAAATAAGAGAAACAGATCCCTGTTTCAAAGGAGCTAACATTCTAGCAGAGGGGAAATGAGACTAGACACATTTTTTTTTAAAATACCAAATATCGGATAGTGGAAAATGCTATGTGGAGAATTAAGTACCTCTATGAAGAGGTAGCAGTTAAAATAGGAACTGAAGGCCAACACAGAGGTTCTCATGCCAAGATTATGAGGGAGGCAGTACACTGCAGACAAAGAAAAGAGCTGGTGCAAAGGTCCAGAGCAAAGGAATGAGCTTGGAGTGTGTGAGGCAGAGAAAGAGGCTCTTGTGGCCGGAGGAGAGTTGGCAGAAGGGAGAATGGCCATGGATGGGGTGAGAGAGGTGATTGGGGCGTGGTCAGAGGCTATGTGGACTGGAGTAAGGAGTGTGGATGTTATCTAAGTGCTAATGGAGGGCTTTCAGCAGGGAGAAGATGCAACCTGATTTATGACTCTAAAAGATCATTCTGGCCACTGGAAGGAGAATGCAGTTCATGGGTAAAGATGGAAGCAGGTAGATAGCTGGAAGGTGATGCACAACCCAGGTGAGGGATAATGATAGTGGCTGAGGATAGGGCAGTGGAGGGGGACAGAACTCGCAGATTCATGTGTGTTTTGAAGAGGAGTTGGCAGGAATTGCCAGTAGATTGGACACGAGGGTAAGAGTAAGGAGGAATCCAGGAGGATCCCCGGGTTTCAGTCTGATGTCACTGTGCTCACAGATACCTGGCCTAGCTAAACTTACCTCTCAAGCAAACTGAGTACCTGAAGGGGATAGTTCATTGACTATCTGCTTTCTTTACAAAAACTTGTCCCACTACATTTATAATGGAGTTTTCCATGTGCAAAATCACATACAGACAGACATCTTCAAAAAGGCCTCCAGACAGGCCTGATACTGGTTATTGAAATGTCATGTTTGAAATAATGACTACAAAGGAAGTATGTCTGCAATTCCTAAAGCAACTGGAAGATAAGCCTACTGTATATGTATTCATAACATATACAACCAACATACATGCTTGTCACTTAAAAAATTGAGACTAAAAATTAAATTGAAGCCCATATTTTTCCAGATCCTTTAATTGCTTCTATAGAATTCAACATACAGAATAGACCCTGTTTATAATCACAGTGCCCCAAGTTAAAAAAAAAAGGTAGAGGCTGTTATCCCCATTACACAGAAGAGTAAACTGAGGTGCAGCGGAAATAAAAGATGGAAGATCAGGAAGTGAATATTTTGCCCCAAGATCACACACTATTCGCTGGTAGTGCCAGACCTCCCTGACCCTTCTTCGATCCAGTGCTCTTTCCATGATGCTGTGAGGTTTCCCCATAAACCACTACACTACTTACTAAACACCCCTGAGCTCCAAGAGAAGAGAAAATGAAGTTCAAGATAAAGAAACTAACTGAGCCCTTAGTAGAGGCACACAAGCCAGAAAGACAGCAGGCACCATCCCTGCCCTCGAGAAACTTAGAATCAGAGAGTTAGTCATTAGGCAGATATTATTAGGCACCAACAATGTGGCAGGTTGATGAACCAGACACAATAAACACTTTCAAGAAACTTGACCATCTATAAGAGAAAAAAAAAATAGGGGCACCTGGGTGGCTCAGTCAGTTAAGCGTCTGCCTTCAGCTCAGGTCATCATCCCAGGGTCCTGGGATCAATGTGGGGAGCCTGCTTCTCCCTCTCCCTCTCCTGCTCCCCCTGCTCATGCCCTCTCTCTCAAATAAATAAAATCTTTTTAAAAAAGAGAAAAAAAATTTAAAAATTATGTATATATATGTATATAAATATATATATTTGAAAAATGTTAAAAGCAAACAAGAAAGACACTGTATACTGGGTCTATATACACCAAAATCATCCATCAATTCCATAAATTCAGCTTTTAAAATTGGTTTATTTGGGTTTTCAAATTAGGCAGTTTATTTGGCATCGTGCAATTGATGAAAAGCAGTTGCTTAATTTTTTTTTTTACTTTTACTAGTTATCCTAATTTACTAGTCATCCTAGTAATATAACATTATATTATGTGTAATTATATATCATATTATACTGTAATTGCAGTTACTCATTCAAGTTAGAGCTTTCAGAGTTAAAATGATTTGTTCTGACAGTAAGTGTCAGACGTGGCAACAGCATATTAAGCACAAAACATGCCTACTAATGATAATGATAACAACAGGGGAGCCAGCCAGCTAAGGCTAAACAGTGAACTCTTCCTGGAATTGGTGATTTTTAATCAGACTTAAGGTAAGAGACTTGTTTTGGTAAGGAAAAAGGGGAAACAATTACTACATACTATCCACTTCTCCAAAGTGTCATCACATGTGCTTTGTTTTGTTTACAGTAAGAAGAGTAAGACCGGAGGGAAAAATTTGTGCTCAGTGAAAAACTGCATTGTCTTTTTTACTGATATATAACATTCCATTATTTTCTGGTGTACAACATAATGATTTGATATATAATAATATATTGTGAAACAATCGCCACAATACATCTAATTAACACCTGCAACCATACATAGTTACAGAATTTTTTTGCTTGTGATGAGAACTTTTAAGACCTACTCTCTGAGCAACTTTCAAATATGCAAAACAGAATTAATAACGAGAGTGGCCATGCTATACATCAAATCTCCAGGACTTATTTATTTTATAACTGGAAGTTTGTATCTTTTGACTCTCTTCACTCATTTCACCCCCGCACATACACCTCCTGCCCCTGTGGCAACCACCAATCTATTCTCTGTACCTAACAGCTTGGTTTTGGGGGTTTTTTTTAGATTCCACACATAAGTGAGATCCTATGGTATCTGCCTTTCTCTGTCTGACTTATTTTACTTAGCGTAATGCCCACGAGGTCCATCCATGTTGTTGCAAAGGGCAAGATTTCATTCTTTTTGATGGCTGAGTAATTGTATATACATCCTACTTTTTCTTTATTTACTCAGCCATTGATGGACACTTAGGTTGCTTCTTGATCAAACTGCACTGTCTTGTTTTTTTTGTTTTTTTTCCTAAGATTTTATTTATTTATTTGACAGAGAGAACAAGAGCACAAGTTGGGGGAGCTGCAGGCAGAGGGAGAAGGTTGAGCAGGGAGCCCGATGCAGGACTCGATCCCAGGACCCTGGGATCATGACCTGAGCCAAAGGCAGAGGCTTAACCGACTGAGCCACCCAGGCATCCCTCAAACTGCACTGGGTTTTTTTGCTTGTTTGTTTTTATTAACATATAATGTATTATTTGTTTCAGGGGTACAGGTCTGTGATTCATCAGTCTTACACAATTCACAGCGCTCACCATAGTACATACCCTCCCCAGTGTCCATCACCCAGCCACCCCCTCCCTCCCACCCCCTCCACTCCAGCAACCCTCAGTTTGTTCCTGAGATTAAGAGTCTCTTATGGTTTGTCTCCCTCTCTAGTTTCGTCTTGTTTCATTTTTCCTCCCTTCCCCTATAATCATCTCTCTTGTTTCTCAAATTCCTCTTATCAGTGAGATCATATGATACTTGTCTTTCTCTGATTGACTTATTTCACTTAGCATAACACCCTTTAGTTCCATCCACGTCATTGCAAATGGCAAGATTTCATTTTTTTGTTGGCTGCATAATATTCCATTGTATATATATACCACATCTTCTTTATCTGTTCATCTGTTGATGGACATCTAGGCTCTTTCCATAGTTTGGCTATTGTGGACATTGCTGCTATAAACATTGGGGTGCATGTGTCCCTTCGGATCACTACATTTGTATCTTTGGGGTAAATACCCAGTAGTGCAATTGCTGGATCATATGGTAGTTCTATTTTCAACGTTTTGAGGAACCTCCATACTGTTTTCCAGAGTGGCTGCACCAGCTTGCATTCCCACCAACAGTGTAGGAGGGGTCCCCTTTCTCTGCATCCCCGCCAACATCTGTCGTTTCCTGACTTGTTCATTTTAGCCATTCTGACTGGTGTGAGGTGGTCTCTCATTGAGGTTTTGATTTGTGTTTCCCTTATGCTGAGTGATGTTGAGTACTTTTTCAAACTGCACTGTCTTAAAGAGACTCCTCCAGGTATCTGATTCCAATTCCAAGGGAGCTATTTTACCATTCTGTAATGACTTGTACATTATTGATAGCAACACACAATAATTCTTATCTATAGACGCACCAGTTTTGTCCTGTCCAGTTGAAAAGAAATGGATTTCCCTTCTCCCTTCTGGAAAAACCAATTTTGCCACCAGTTGCACATTTATTTCAATATTCTTGATCTAAAAATGGCCTGTTCTTTAGATTCTCTTTTGAACCAGCTGTGATCTCTCCCTGGTTCCCTCACTGAGGAGTAAAATAAAATCTTTAATGGGTGATTATCTTGATATCTGTATAAAAGTCCTGACTTTACCTTATTTTGAAAGTTATCTTTTAAGAGCGTGAAAGGGAGACAGGCAATATAAGAAGGTGGGAGAAACTCAGGGAAAGAGGAAGAGACAAAAGGAAAAAGATAAGGCAGCTTTCTTGTAAAGTCTGAGGGAATAAATTAGAAGTCAGGTCTCCTGAGGGAGTCAATCTGATACAAACTTTTCTTTTTTCACATCTGTTGTTCTCTTGAGTTGTGGCATTAGAGTGCGCTGGGAAAATGTAATTAAGAGCAAAATCCCCCCATCAGAAAATCTCTCCACAATGGAAGAGAAAGCAAACTCTTTTATACTGAATAAGCCTTCAACCAGAATGGGATGCACATCCCAAGCAATCCACTAAGAGATTGCAAAAATGGGAAGAAATTCCATCCCCTTAGATAGCCACGCAGGTACAACCCATCACATACACGTTCTCCAGAAAAACAAGAAGTAGTCCTCAAGTAAGAAGATGTGATGGCCCCTCTATTACACATAGTTCATCTGAAATTCACCTGGTAATTGGGGTGACCACCTGTGTTAGTTAATTGGTTTTATACAAAGAAAAAATAAACTTTCATTTTTATGACAGGAAGTAATTTTGCAACTGGTAGCTAAAGCTAAGCTCCTGTGGACCCACAGACGGGAGATAGGGGCACTATTCCAAAGGGGGCCCTAGGTCCTTCAGAAAGACATACCTGGGTCATAAAGCTGGCCAAAGGTTTACTTCACTTTTTTTTTAAAAGATTTTATTTATTTATTTGACAGAGAGAGCGCGCACAAGCAGGGGGAGTGGGAGAGGGAGAAGCAGGCTTCCCCGCTGAGCAGGGAGCCCGCTGTGGGGCTCGATCCCAGGACCCCGAGATCATGACCTGAGCTGAAGACAGACACTTAACCAACTGAGCCACCCAGGCGCCCCGGTTTACTTCACTTTTAAAACGATTTGCATATACTTTTAAAGAGACAAAGAATTTACAAGTTTTCTAAAGTAAATGCTCTAAGAAAAGGGAGGGTGGACAATGTCTCTTCCCTTATTTATAACAGGGAGAAATAAGCCTCTGATTCTAAATGTGGATTTGCCCTTACATGTGTAAATTGTGACTCAGTGTAACTGCAGTATTCAACTGCACGGTTGGAGGTGTGAACACTGCACTCCCCCAAAAATGTACTGCGCGGCCCCCAAAGGGCAAGTCCGGTTCAGTCTCCTCGAGACCCTCTGCCCAGCTTAAGTGTACAGGAACCCTGTGTGCTACAGTGTCCAGGGAGAGAGACAGAGACTCCAGCCCCCTTGCCATTTGCAGCTGGACGATGCCTCCGTCACCAGGCATGCAGCTACACTCAGAATTACCTGGCTTGGAACTGGAGAAATAACTTTTCAGTGTTCTCAGTACAGAAATTCAGGTTTGAAATTAAAGTTTACTTTTCCTCTGCAAGGAGGAAAAGAAATGGGGTAACTTCTTTTTTTTTTTTTTAAAGATTTTATTTATTTATTCATGAGAGACACAGAAAGAGAGAGGCAGAGGGAGAAGCAGGCTCCCAAGGAGCAGGGAGCCCGATGCGGGACTCGATCCCAGGACCCTGGGATCATGACCTGAGCCGAAGGCAGACGCTTAACCATCTGAGCCACCCAGGCACCCAAGAAATGGGGTAACTTCTAGAAAAAGACTTTGAAAGCCTGAGATGGGTAATCAGATGAGTAACTAGTCCTACCGACACACTGTCTACCCCTCACCCTTGCTTTCTTGAGAGCACAAGGCTGCTTCATTCCCAAATACCCCAAATTAGAATTAAAACAGCATTTAGTTGTTGTACAGTTCTGAGTCCTTTTCTTAATCATCTTCCCTTGTTATTGGATGTTGCAAAATTCCTAACAATTTCTACTTTCTTAAAGTATATAAAGGAAAAGTTCAAACTAAAACGGATAAGTACCGTGATTCTTCAACTAGCTGCAGCCATGTGAATGCAGAGGACTATTCCCTTCACTTGCAGGTGCTAAGTTGAGCAAGGGGTGCGGGGATTTCCACTCAGTTTCACAGGAAATGACCTGAAGAGAAAGTTTTATTCGGATTAAGCCACTCCATTGCCCCTGTGACCCATCTTGGTTCACAAGTTTCATGGGCTCTGCTGACTCACTTCTCTATTTAAGATGTTTCTCACCCAGGAAACAACTTACACCATCAGAATCCATTTCCACTTTGAATGATGCCAAAGTTACAAAGCAACAGCAGGAAAGCTTAATTCCTTATGTGTGAGTTACAACACGCATGCCAGCAAAGCAGAAACAAGTTTCACCTTTTACAGGAATCCTTTCCTTCTCTGGCATTATCGACCACAGTTCATAAGTGAAGAGGGGACAGCTGACTGAGCCAACTGGGCTCCTCTGTTTGTCTGAGCCGTGGTGGGATTATCAGGGGTTGTGGAAATGGGCTTCAAGTTCAAGGATCAGATCCTTCCATTTGTCCAGTTATCCAGTAGAGATTAAGTTTTGGCTGTGCTCTTCAGACACTAATTTATAAACCAAAATGTCAATTTATTCAGTTTGTATACGTTCACATACATGTGCACACACACACACAGACAAATAAAACTGGCAAAATTCTGGGGTCCACTGGGCAATATATTCACTTCCGAGTTAAAAAAAAAATCTATTTAAAAACCAAACCAGGGGCACCTGGGTGGCTCAGTCGGTTAAGGGTCTGCCTTCAGCTCAGGTCATGATCCCGGGGTCCTGGGACTGAGTCCTGCGTCAGGCTCCCTGCTCAGACGGAAGTCTGCTTCTCCCTTTCCTTCTGCTCCCACTCCTGCTCGCGCTCTCTCGCGCGCGTGCGTGCAGTCTCTATCAAGTAAATAAAATCTTAAAAATAAAATAATAAAAAATAAACAAAAACCAAACCAGTATAGGAAGTTTACTTTGAGTATCGTATCCTGTCTATTGTCTTATGTGCCTCCTCACTGAGCTTATAAGTTCCTGGAGATCAGGAACCGTGTCTTTTTCATCTTTATATTCCCAGGGCCCAGCACAGTGCCTGGTACATAATAGATACTTAAATATTTTTTAATGTATGAGTAAATGAATAATATTGATGTATGTGAAATCTCTTTGCAAAGTGTAAGGTACTACATGAACAAAGAATTACAATTATGAATAAGGATTGGTGTCATTAAGCTACAACAGACAAATGTACCCACCTTCACATAGGAGCAATGGAAGCATGAAAGCAGACACTGGGAAGCAAATGAAGATGCACATGTATAAAAGCAAGATTAATGCTGGGGCACTTGGGTGGCTCATTGGTTTGAGTGTCCAACTCTTGGTTTCAGAGTTGATCTTGGGGTGGTGGGATCGAATCTTGGGATTCTCTTCCTTTCCTCTCCCTCTGCCCCTCCCTCACTCTTTCTCTCTCAAATAAAAATAAATAAACCTTAAAAAAAAAAGCTAGGTTAATGTCATGTCAATTAATGTTTTAGATAACATTTTAAGAGATATAAAGTACAGAAAATGAGGTTCTAGAGCATTTTAGGTGACCAAAATATAAAAATGAACTGATGTGAAAAGAGAGAAGGGGAACCCAAAAACTAAAGCTTAATATCTCTGTACCATGTGTTCACCAACTTAGAAACTCAGGTTCTATACCTAATAAAAAATTGGGCAATGTTTCCATAGGAGATTGAAAATTTTTGTTTGCATTTCTTTTACCTTGGGGGTAGGGATGAGGAAAAACAAAAATATGGGTCAGTCAATGAAAAACTTCCCAGAGAATATTGCCAGGATCATCTTAGCTTAGAAAAAAATAGAGATCATATTGATTGTGTTTAGGTGAGATGTTGAGTATATTTGGGTTAAAATGGACACTGAGGGGAAGATAATCTGTAGTGGTTAGACCCTGATCTGGCCAGACGAATATTTTGATTTTCTTCACTTATTCCTTAAAACAAAGAAGCTAAAAAAAAAAAGTTATCAAATTCCCCAGGTGGCTAAGTCACAGGAAGAAACATACCATGATAAATAAGCCCCTAATTCTGTTATCACAGCCTTGAGGGAGAGGAGCCAGTGATAGTCATGGTTTGGGGATGGGGAGAAGGCGTCCTGGCCACCAACACAGTTGAGTCATGGTTCAGGAGGCACCATTAATTCAGTGTCAGCCATTAGTCACATCCATCTGCTTTAAGGGAAGAATATTCAGACCTGAAGCAGGACAATTGATGGGTAGTAGAAAGTGTCACTTCTTGGGCACCTGGGTGGCTCAGATGGTTAAGCGTCTGCCTTCGGCTCAGGTCATGATCCCGGGGTCCTGGGATCGAGTCCCGCATCGGGCTCCCTGCTCCTTGGGAGCCTGCTTCTCCCTCTGCCTCTCTCTCTCTCTCTGTCTCTCATGAATAAATAAATAAAATCTTTAAAAAAAAAAAAAAAAGAAAGTGTCACTTCTTTATTCACAGCATCCTGATTTCCTTCTAAGTATATGGTATTAGGGCCACCTGAGAGGCTCAGTCAGACAAGCATCCAACTCTTGATTTCAGCTTGGGCATGATCTTAGGGTTGTGAGATCGAGCCCCGTCAGGTTCTGAGCTGGGCGGAGAGCCTGCTTAAGATTCTCTCTCCCTCTCTCTCTGTCTCTCTCCCTCCCCCCGCATTCACGCTCCCTCTCTTTAAAAAAAAAAAAAAAAAATATATATATATATATATATATATAAAATATGGTATTAAAAAAAAAACAACTTGGTGTTGGTAAAATACTGAGATAGGCCAGGAAAGATTTAGATAAACTAATCTTGACATCCTTTAGCAACAAAATCCCTTTCTTCCCACTAGAAGGAAGTTCTTGCTTCTGGTCCAGTCTCCCTCCCCTAAAAGTCGCTCCTCCCCCAACCCAAAAAAAAATCATACCTGTAACTATTTTTGTTTTTTGTTTTGTTCTGTTTGCCTTTAAATCACATGAAACTCAAAAAACAAACAAACAAACAAAAACTAACTGGGCAGAAAATTTGGGGAAACTAGTCCTTGAGTATAGCCCTGGTGTGATTTAAAGTTAGGGGAGGAAGCAGGGAAAATCTTACTAGGACAGCATATTTTTAAAAACCACAAGTCCTCATGTATTTGATTAGCTGAGACTCACAGACAACCAGTAAGAGGGAGATGAAGTATACAGAGGCACAAGTGTGAGGAACTGGGAACGAGGCCCGGACACGTGTGTACCAGTCCGCCCCCCCAGATAACACATTTTAAGGGAGGGTTCAACCACCATGCCATTGGACAGAAATCAGAACCACAGGAAATCCTCACTTACTCTGCCTGGTAACAAGCACTAAAAAAAATCTAAATCTAAATAGATACTCTGTTCAAAGTTGAGAACAGAGGGAAAAAAGTCAGCATGGAGACTACTGAAAAAAAACAACAGCAACAACAAAAAAACACACCAAAAACAAAGGAAACAATAAAATAAGAGAAAGGAAAAACTATTCCAGAGACTCAGAAGCTTCAAACACATCTGAATAATTTTTTGCTGGAGCTAGAAAAAAATTATAGGAAATGGATGGGCATTTTAAGTGGAATTGAAGATGTGAATGTATAGAAGTAGAAAAACAGAAGAAAAAAGATGAGCAAAATCTTGATAATTGTGGAAGATGGTTGACAGGTACTTGCATATGTTTTATTTATTTATTTTTAAAGATTTATTTATTTGAGAGAGAGAGAGCACATGATGGGGGGAGGGTCTGGGGGAGAAGCAGACTCCCCACTGAGCAGGGAGCCTGACGCAGGACTCCATCCCAGGATTCCAGGATCATGACCTGAGCCAAAGGCAGCCACCCAGGTGTCCCTATTTTGTTTTCTTTTCTGTTTTGTTTTGTTTTAAATTTTTATAGCAGCAGTTTTTAAAACTAAAGATTTATTAGGGATCACAAATTCTGCAAAACCGCAAAACATTACATACGTCTGCAAAAATACTAATTTCACTTCAATAAATGAGTTATATGAGTAAGAAAACATGATTTTGAAAAATCCCATTTATAACAGTAAGAAGTAGTATAGTGTGAATAATCTAATTTATGTAATAAAAGCTACTCAGGCAAAAATGATAAAACTTAAGAGATATAAAGGAACCCTAAAACACATGGAGACAGACCCATGAACAAGACTAAAATGTAGTGAAGAGACAATGCTTTCCAAGTTCATGTACGGATTTTATCCAATACCTGAAGTAGTACCAGGTGAATGGGTATAGGTTAGAATTTCTCATTCCTATTTCTTTGCCATAACATTTCTTTCAAGCTCTTGAGCCTTATAACTCTATTTTTAAAATTTCCTGTTTTATGATGTTTTGGCATCTTTGGGGGACCTTGCTGGCTGGGGAGTTTGCCCTTCAGCACTAGCTAATTCCTAAGACAGTGAACAACTTTCTGATGGGCCCCCCTTTCCTACAGAAACCAACCAATCCCAAGCCCATGCCCCCAACCACGTCCTGTGTCTAGCTCTCACACACAGAGCCAGGATTTCCCCTGCCCTAAATCAACTGAGGGCCAGATACCAGAGAAGCAGGGAAGGCCCTATGCCCCAAAGCCTGCTGGATTTCCTCAAACTATCCAATCCTCAACTGTGTGTCCTTCCTAGCCTTTCTGGGCCTTGCCTTTCCTTAGAAAGCAGTATAAAGGCCGCGCCCTTTTTGTTCCCTTGCTCTTTTCTGTCTCATGACTAACACTGGGGCCTCCCCCTGTGGCCCTGCGTGGCATGGCAGGCCCGTCACTTCTAACGCAACTCTTCGTTCAAGGGCATTGACCTCTCCGTATTTTCACTCAGTCATGTTTATAAATTAAGAGCTGGGCACACAGCATCTCACTTTTCTGCATTCTTTGGCCATGATGTTTATCTGCTTTGTTTTCTTTTAATGTCTAGTTTTTGTGTCAGAAGAAGCTGGTACTGCCCAAAATATTTATTTCCAATGTCACAGTTTTGTGGACATCTGCAGATCCTGCATTGGCCGCACACTGAGTCTAACACCTTCCGCAGAGGTGCGCTCGCTCACTTGCTGATGCAAAAGACAGAGGCTAGGAAGCCACAAGTCCCTCGTTCATTCAACAATGTTTTCCTGACCACGCACCATGTGCGAGGCAGGGTGTTCAGTTCCGGGGTGGGGACACAAAGGCACCTGAGACCCGATCCCAGCCCTTGAAAGTGTCCCAATGCAGCTGGGTGAGTAAAGCATTTCTAAATTGTAATAAGTGTGAATTTAACTTTTGGGGTTAGTTCTTTTGCTTTCGCATCCTTCTGAGGGGTCTCCAAGAGAGCAGTTCCCCAGCCATAACGCTGTTACTGAAGTCCAATCTGTAAAAGTGCCTATTTCTTTTTCCAGAAGAAGGAAAAAGAGCTATTTAAATGAGAAGCTGGTGTTTTCTGAGAATGAATAAAAGAAAACTGTATAACCGAATGATATCAAAATGGACTATAAAACTCTCTAGTCGATTCAATAAGTTAGGAAAAGGCAAAAAGAAAAAGATGAGAGGAAGACACTGTGGCAGCTCTGTGTGCACACGGTTCTGGGGGCTGGCAGACAAGACAAGGGGATGAGGGAGAGCCGACAGAGAAGACGGGGAAGGCGGTTCGGGGCAGCCGGAATAGACCAGGCCAAAACACGATAACGTTTTTACTTTAGCCTCTGATCGCTCACACACCTTGCGACCATACCTCTCACCAGAAGCTTCTCTTCACTTTCACTACAGTTAGTAGGGCATCTTTCAACGGGCTGGCCCGGGAACTTTGCTTTTAGTCAGTCCTTTCTTACACTAAAACTTGTGGGAAAATGAAACACTGTGTGAATCCCTGTCTCTGTTCTTTCTCCTTGGATTTACTTGTGAACTTATTCATATTACAACAGTTTGTATCACAAATTTTCCCTTACCCATCAGTCTCCCTCACCAGACGGTGAGCTCCTGGGGTGCAGGAACGTTCCTCTTCCTGTGAATATTTACATGTATGTTGAGCAGAACCAGTTATTAAGGTTTCTCATCTTTGGTAATCGCATAAGTACTTTGGTATCTAAATGAGGTTTTAAGTATTATAAGTAAAGATGTTGCTATTTCCATAGACTTAAAAGCCATGGGTATGGCTATTACTCTTGTTCATTCTTTGGATTTCTTACTGATTCATTTTCTAAGACGACAGGCTTAATCTGTAAGCCTACCCATTAAAATGATGTTTAACCCATTAAAAGGATAGTTTTGGAGTCAGGTGGATCTGTGTTTAATTCCTGGCTCTGGGTATTGGTCATCATCTCTAAAATAGGGATGAAAATAATACCTCCTCGCTCATACAGATACACACAGAGATGCCATGAGTATCAAGTGAGAAAGTAGCAGTGTACCTGGTATATAATTATAGGTAACATTTGATGTTTACTATCATCATTATTATTAGAAATAAAAACAGTAACAGGGCGCCTGGGTGACTTAGTCAGTTAAGCAGCCGACTCTTGGTTTTGACTCAGGTCATGGTCCCAGAGTCCTGGGATCCAGTCCCGCCTCAGGCTCTGCGCTCAGTGGGGAGTCTGCTTGAGATTCTCTCTCTCCCTTTCCCTCTGCCCCCACATCAAAATAAATAAATAAATCTTTAAAAAAAAAATAAAAACAGTAACATAGTAATGAAAGATTATATGAGTAGAGCATTTTTAAATGTTCTAAGTATTTTAACATCTTTTATAATCTTTATAACAACCCTGTAAAGTACGTAGGACTTTGCTGAAATAATGCCTCATGTATTCTCTCTAGACTAGAAGAGTAAATCAAGTTGCAGGTGAGGTTTTTAGGTCAGACAGGAGAGAAGACAAAGTCCAAGTAGGTTAGGTCTAGGAGCTAATTCAGATCACACTTTGTAAGTGATGGAAAAACTCACCACACAAGGCTAAGCCTGAATGGACAGGGGGTTTGCATAGTGTAGCCCAGATTTTCTTGAGTGATATTACAAGCAATGTGGAAACTCTAAGTCCCCACCCCCTACCCCAAAAGTTTCTGCAAATTCCTAGGAAGCATACATTCTCATGGTCACTTCTTCCTCCAGTGAATTGGTACATGGTACAATTTGTGGATCATCAAGGCAGCTAACATGTGCTCTGCAATAAGGATATTGCTTCAATCCTGATAGAAATTTACTCCTGAAACAATTTCTAAAGTAAAACACTCAACACTCTTGCAAGACATAGTAGATATTACTGAAAATCTGTGATGGACAAAAGAATGAGTTACATTATGAAAATGCAAAAAAAATTTTTTCAAATTGTACATGGACACCCTTGTCCATTTTTGGGTCAGTCCATAATCAGGAATTTTTTTCACTGGCTACTATATTCCCATGTCCCCCCAGATCCCAGCCTCACTCCATCTTGCCACCTCTTTTCTCATCTATCCCAGATCTCTCGTCTTTCCCAAGTCCCTACCTGGATTAGTTCTAGGAACTTCAAATTCTTATTCTATTTTGCAGAATAATTTATCTCCCCTCTGTCCCTGCCCCCAAACTGGGGCTTACATCTGCACTGACCAATCCACTGTATGCTCACAACAAAACAAAATTTTCGTGTAACTAATGTTTTCAGAAGACTTGTGTGTTGAACTCATTCTCTCAGTTGTGGTTGTACATCACATTTTTTTCCCTCTATTACATCATCATTTAAAATTTCATAAAGTATCAACATACTTGTCTCCATGTCCATCCCCAGTGCTCAAATGTTAACTGAGTCAGTGAACACATATTCCGGAGAATGAGGATGAAGGCTCCAAATTACAATACTCTTCAGTCTGAAAACAAAATTTGAGATCCCCAGACTATGTCTACTCACTACTGAAGCCTACCCAGCTAATTTCATCAAAGAATGCAGGGCAGGGAGAGGCCAACCCCTGCAGAATGATTAAACACACACTACCTATGCAGTGTTGTTTTATTTTTTTTAATTTATTTTTCTGATCGGAATAGATGTTCATTGCCAAAAAACAAACATCATAAAAATGTATAATAAAGGGGGGGAAATCAGAGGGGGAGACAAACCATGAGAAACTACGGACTCTGAGAAACAAACTGAGGGTTCTAGAGGGGAAGAGGGTGGGGGGATGGGTTAGCCTGGTGATGGGTATTAAGGAGGGCACATATTGAATGGAGCACTGGGTGTTATATACAAACAATGAATCATGGAACACTACATCACAAACTAATGATGTAATGTATGGTGATTAACATAACATAATAAAAAAAATTTTTTTAATGTATAATGTAATCACTGATAATAGTATGGCAAACACACACACATAACGCACGCACGCACACGATTTTCCTAGCAAAAGTGGAATCAAACTGTAAAATGTAGAAATACATCTTAATTTACACATCTTAACTTTTTTTTTTTTTTAAGATTTTATTTATTTATTCATGAGAGACAGAGAGAGAGACAGAGGCAGAGGGAGAAGCAGGCTCCCCGCGGAGCAGGGAGCCCGAGGCGGGACTCGATCCCAGGACCCTGGGATCATGACCTGAGCCGAAGGCAGATGCTTAACCGACTGAGCCACCCAGGCGTCCCTACACATCTTAACTTTAAGGTTTAAATGTTTTTATGATGTTTGTGCTTTGGGAGGAAGACTTAAACTACGAAGAACATTCTACTAAAATTATTCCTTTAAGTCACATTGCTTCAAGTGTTAGATTATATCCAGACACATGCTGACTAAATTATCTTTACTGAGCTATGGACACTTCTTTAATGAGCTGTGTTAACCCAAAAAACAATCCAAACCATTAAGACATGGTAGAAGATCTATATGCGTTGTCATTTTTTTGAATCTGTTAAATGGATCACATTTGCTGCAATGTAGTTGAAACTAGGATCGGCAATTGAGATGTAAGCCTTTTGTCAAATTCTCCCCTCTGGGGTGCCTGGGTGGCTCAGCCAGTTAAGCCTCCAACTCCTGATTTCAGCTTGGTCATGACCTCAGGGTCCTGGGATCAAGCCCCGCCAAGCGCAGAGCCTTCTTGTCCCTTTCCCTCTGCTCCTTCCCCCACTTGTGCACTTTCTCTCTCAAATAAATAAAATCTTTAAAAAAAAAATCCTTCCCTTCCTCATATGCACTGTTGTTTAAGTTGGATGGACACCTAGCTCACTGATTTTCAATCTTTATTCCCTTCTGCTATAAGGCTATAAACAGCATCTAAGGATGTCTTTGACTGCAGGAAAACAAGTTTTGCTATATATTATTTTTTTAACTGTATAATTTCTATTATTATCTAATTTCCACTATAACTCATTCTTTGACCTGTGAATTATGTTAAGGTATCTCCCTTACTTTACAAATATATCACACTGGGATTGTTTTGGCTATCTTTATTGTTACGAAATTCTGATTTTAATGCATTATGGTCAGAAAAGGTGATCTGGGGGCACCTGGGTTGCTCAGTCAGTTAAGCATCCCACTCTTGATATCACCTCAGGTCTGGATCTCAGAGTCATGAGTTTCAGCCCCATGCTGGAGCCTACTAAAAAAATAAATAAATAGAAGGTGATCTGTATGATATTGATGAGTTCAAGCCCCCCATGGAGCCTACTTTAAAAAAAAAGAAAAAGAAAAGGTAATCTGTATGATATCCAATAAGGCTTTCTTGTAGTCTATACATGGTCAGGTGTCTTCTTGAAAAGAATGTGTTCCCCAGTTGCTGGGTTCAAAGTTCTACGTATGTCTACTAAATCAAGCTTATTAATTATATTGTTTAAATCTTCTATGTCATTATTAACTTTTGTCTAATTGATCTATCCATCTCTGAAAGACACTTGAAATTTTCCACGCTTTCTTGTAGAATTCTGTCAATTTTTGTTTTAAAAATTTTGAGGCTGTGATTAGCAGGTACATACACATTCAGGATTGTTAAAACATATTAGCGAATTTTTTATATTTTATCATGTAATGACCCTCTTTAACAATGCTTTTTGCCTTAAAGTCTACTTCGAATGATATAAATATAGTCCAGCTTTCTTCTGGTTTGTATTGTACTGTATTTTTCTGTCCCTTTACCTTCATCCTTTCTATATTCTTTTTTTTTTTCAAGATTTTATTTATTTATTTGAGAGCGAGAGAGAGAGAGAGAGCATGAGAGGGGGAGGGTCAGAGGGAGAAGCAGACTCCCCGCCGAGCAGGGAGCCCGACGCGGGACTCGATCCCGGGACTCCAGGATCGTGACCTGGGCCGAAGGCAGTCGCTCAACCGACTGAGCCACCCAGGCGCCCCAGAGTTTTATTTTGGTCCTGGTATTTTCTGATCTTCCTCTGACTTCATTTTGTTTTATCTAGTGGTTTGTTTTGGCCTCTGGCTTTCCACATTAGGTTTCAGCTTCCTTAATTCTGCTAAGTGAATTACCAAGTGTTCAACTACTTTTTTATCTTCTAAAATTTGGTTGACACCCTTGTCTGCTGTTACCTTTTCTTCTCTTTGTTCTGGTGGGTTTAAGTCTTCCTTTTTTTGTTAATCTGTTTACTATATTACTCCCTGACGTTTTGGAAAGGAACAAGGATAACATACACATTATATTTATTTACTTACTTATTTATTTACTTATTTACTTATTTCAATACACTGTATTTTATTTTTTATTTTTATTTATTTATTTATTTTTATTTTTTATTTAATTTATTTGTTTATTTTAAAGATTTTATTTACTTATATGAGACAGAGAGAGTGAGAGACAGAGAGCACGAGATGGGGGAGGGTCAGAGGGAGAAGCAGGCTCCCCGCCGAGCAGGGAGCCCGACGCGGGACTCGATCCCGGGACTCCAGGATCGTGACCTGGGCCGAAGGCAGTCGCCCAACCGACTGAGCCACCCAGGCGCCCATCCTTTCTATATTCTTATATTTTAGGTTTATCTCTTATGCAATAGATAGCTACACTTTATGTTAGCTCATCTAAGAATCTATTTTAACCAATGAGTTTAACCCAGTTATCCTCCGAGTGGTCAGTGCTCTCTCTGGATTTAATTTCTACCACCTTATTTGGGACAATTTACCATGCATTTCTTCTTTTTCCCTCCTATTCTTTAGTTAGTGAATCATCTTTGGGCACCTGGACAATTTCTAAGATAGAGAATACAAAACATTGGTTACCAACCACAGTTTTAATACACCTCTAACTACTTTTATACATTATAGACTGACTATTAACATGTTTAATAGAACGTCTCTATGCCCTTGGGTGATGTTAGTGTTTTCTGAGGTACTCTGTACATCAGCTCTTTGTCACCTGCCTTCTGGTTTTCTGTAAGGAAATAGAAACTAATTGTTGTGGTAAAAGATTAACTAATCTAACTAAAGTAACCAATATGAATGATCAAAACTATAGTAGATATAGTAGATGCAATAAAAGAATATATATATTTGAAAACAAATGGATATGTTTTTTTCTATTTGTCAAAGGAATTTCTACAGTTTACTAAGGTAGAAATTTCAGTAAGATACTTGTGTTTGCCTAACATACTAGGATCAAAAAATTACATTTTAAAGCTAAAGGCAAGGGGCGCCTAGGTGGCTCAGTTGTCAGGCGTCTGCCTTCGGCTCAGGTCATGATCCCAGGGTCCTGGGATCGAGTCCCGCATCGGGCTCCCTGCTCGGCGGGAAGCCTGCTTCTCCCTCTACCCCTCCCCCTGCTTGTGTTCTCTCTCTTGCTGTGTCTCTCCCTGTCAAATAAATAAATAAAATCTTAAAAAAAAAATAAAGTCCACACTTAACACCATACAGCTTACTATCATACAAAGAGCCCTTTCTAGCATTACCAGCATATTTTAAAGGCAATTATTCAATCTGATTTCTGTATAAGAAGGACTATTTAAAATACAACACTGCCCTTACTGCAGGTGGGAGGGTGGATAAGGGGAAAGACATTTGCTTTGTCAAGGCTGTTTCGTACTGATTGGTAATTCCTAAACTACTTCTAGGCTGCTAATATTTGTGCTGAAGAAAATAATAATAATAACCCAAATTACAGAGACAAATTGGTTCAAACTTTACAAAAATATTAGTCAAAAAAGTTTTACCTAGGAGGCTCAACAAGTGATAAAATTTTACTCATTTTAGGGGCGCCTGGGTGGCTCAGTCGGTTAAGCGTCTGCCTTCGGCTCAGGTCATGATCCCAGGGTCCTGGGATCGAGCCCCGCATCGGGCTCCCTGCTCAGTGGGAAGCCTGCTTCTCCCTCTCCCACTCCCCCTGCTTGTGTTCCCTCTCTCGCTGTGTCTCTCTCTGTCAAATAAATAAAATCTTTAAAAAAAAAAAAAAAAAAAAAAATTTTACTCATTTTAATTATAATCTAGAAAACATATGAAGACCATTTGAACATTTACAAATGGATTTTTTTTCAAGTTTTTATTTAAATTCTAGTTAATGTATATGGTAAAATTGGTTTCAGGAGTAGAATTTAGTGATTCATCACTTACCTACAACACACAGTGCTCATCACAAGTGCCCTCCTTAATACCCACCACCCATTTAATTCAGCTGCCCAAATTATAACCAGCTAAGTACTTTTAAATAATAATTTCTAACTTTTCTGCTTAGACTGAAACTTTCCTCAGTTCTAAGTTTTATGCCAAGGCCTAATGACATTGCAATTTACATTTTTAAAAATCTCCATAAACTCTCAGATGAGATTGTTATAGAAAGACCCCATGAGGCTGGGCTTGACTCATCCTCTAACAGATTCCACCCATGGTATGTTGTAATTGTTACATTAAAAAAAAAAAAATGAACCTCATATACATAGTCCAACATAAAAGTTGTTTTTCTGAAAGACATATCATCAGACATTTTGTACCCCCCCACCACCAGCATGATACATAACTAGGACACTAGATTTATTAGAAGAGATACCAATAAAAGTCAGCCTTGGAACCACACTGGAAGTGACCATTTCAGGTACTTTTAACCTCACATAAAGAGTTCTCAAGCTCCAGGCCCACAGCCATGGATACATGCTACCCAGTGTCATGTAAGGATATCCAGACCCACTGGAGACGGACCCTAACATTCAACTATAAGGACTCCAGAGGAACAGACAACTTTTCCTAAGTAGACATCTACTTCCCAAGATTCTATGGATTGAGAACACCAGGTGTAGGGTCACCTTCTCCAAAGATGTTCTCACCCCTGATCTGACAACTGACTTGTACTTAAACTTCCATCTCATTTTATTTCTATTCTGTGTCTGAAAATTCTGCCGGGATCTGAATTCTTCGTGGGTAGGTTTGTTTGTTCTATGCTGACAAGTCTTGTTCAGGGTGTTTCCTGTATGTATTATGGTTTTTTGCTGGAAGTTCACATTCATTTAGAGCTTTGTGGGAATTTTTGAGGCTTGTGTTGGAGAAACCTTCCTCCAGAGAAAATGTGTTTACTTCCTACCAGGCATCTGGGGCACTACCAACCCAAGTAAATGTTAAATAAGCAGCACGTAGTCTTTTTAAACACGCAGATAGTAAGAACTCAGGCCACAAACTGGCATAAGGACTGGCCCTTAGCCACATACTCTCAGAGGAGATGTTCTTCCTCTAATCAGAACCAAGGCAACTCAGTCCTCTCCACTTTTGGAGGTAAAAATTATTTTTCTAAATCACCCTCCTTTGAGGGTAAAACTCTTCACGGTTCCTAGTTTTAGGGAGTCTCCGATCAAACTTCAATTTGAGCCCAGAGCTTTGCTCCTGGCCTCTATGTTGCCTTCTTAGGTCCAGAGCTCTAGGCCACCCGAGATGAGTAAATAATCCCAGGGCAAATGATTTACCTCCTCATGCATGCAAATTTTGTTCTGGCTTGAGAGCGTTTCTTGGAGCAAGATGACTCATGTTTTAAAAGGTGCTTTTGGTTTAACATTCTTAGATGCATCGTAGCAAAATAATTTCTAAAATTTAGTCTGTCATATTGCCAAAAATAGAAATTCTATAAATTCTCTCTTCCTGGATATCTCATAAATTCAAAGCTTTGATAGTGACCCATCCCTCCACTGTCGTATCTAATTTTCCTCCAAAAATTAATGACCACTTCCCATCCAACTATTTTCAACAAAGAAATTGAACATACACTCCCTCCTCTCTTGATCTCTCACACCCCAGCATAGCTCTTGATTCTAAGTTTTAAATATCTCTTAAATTTTTCTTCTTCATTCTATTACTGCCTTTCATCGTCTTTTCTGCATCACTGAGATAATCTAACATTTCCATGCTTAACTCACTCAAATGCATAGTTCACACAGCTGCCAGCGTAACCTATTTAAAATAACCATGACCGTATCATTTGCATAATTAACCATCTTCAGTGACTCCCCATTGCCATCAATGGCATAGAAGGTCCTCTACAGTCAACCCAGTCATACCAAATGATGAGCCATCTTCGGCTTCCTTGGCCACCTGTCAGCTCCTTTATCTTTCAGATACCAGGTCAAGACTACTCTAGGAAACTTGCAAATTCTAACTGCGCCTTTCCTTAGATCACTGCTTGATATGCTGAACTATTACTGCACTTACCAGTGTACTGCAATATACGGTATATAACTTAGCTGTTGTCCCAATGGGACTATGAATTCCTTTTAAGGGCAGAGGACTTATCTCTACCCACAGTACCTATCACAGTGCCAATTACATGAGGTACTTAGTACCTGTCAGATGAAGGAATATTTTTTCATTTCTACAATACCTTTAAAATTGAGTCCTACTTTCTGCTGCCACTAGTGTTCAGATAGGCCCTTTCTTCCTCTATCCTCCTCCATGTCCTTCTGCCTCTAGTTTATCAACCTTCCTCATGTCACCTAAATTCTCTCTAAAGCACAGTTCTGACCATGTCCTGCTTAGCTTCAGAAACCTATTGCTCTTAGCCCCTGCCTCATTTTCCCTCCTGCCTCAGCAGCTCACAGCAATCCAATGATTTCCCACAGTGAAGGCTCAGCACCATCCTAATGACAAAACCAGCTGGGACCTGGAGCAGGCAGTACCCAATGAGCCTCCACTCTACCTTCTCAGTCACCATCTAATGAAGCTTACTAGCATTAGACACCTCTCCAGATCCAACTGTGGTCCGATGGTGCTGGCGATAGCTACAGGAACCCCATATTACCCAGTTCCTGTCCTCCCCATTTCAACTATATGGAAAACTCCCACTTTACGCAGTGGTGTCCTGGGGGCTGGGGAGGGGGAGAAGAGAGAAATGACACGAAGGGGGATCATTGTCTATACAGAATTTTAAGCCAATAATAAAATCGACTAAAGGTCCGCTTTTTATCTTCGTCATGAGCCAGCAATTCTAAACAATGCCAGTTTTACTACTATTTTATTAGTAATTTTATTATTTGTATGTTATTGTATTTCTCCCTGACAAGGCAGACTCGCCCACGACCACGACTCCTTGGGAAACCACTGCTATTCAGGAATCACTCCCTTTTGAAACCGTTAACCACTCCAGAACAGAATTAATCACCTCTTTCTGAACACTTAATATACATCTGAATCTCCTACATGGCCATAAGCCCATTAAGGGGAGCTTATCTTTAGTCCCTAATACAGACATTCATGAACACACTTACCCTCCTAGCCAGCTCCCCTTCAATAGTTTGCCTCAGCTGCCCAGTAAGGTCTTCGGTGAGGGAAACACGCCAAGTCCCAGTTCCTCTATGGTGCTAGGAGAAACAAACCATCATGCCTTACACTCACCCCTCAGATCAAACTAACTGCATACAGAATGTAATTTAAATTCCAAAGGCTGGCATTTACAGAACATTATAATCTGGACCTCCTTCTAATTCCTACTACAGCTGACCCTTAAACAATGTGGGGGTTAGGGGCGCTGACACCTCAGTCAAAAATCTATGTGACTCCCCAAAAACTGAACTACTAATAGCCTACTAGCGACCAAAAGCCTTACTGATAACATAAACAGTAATTAACATACATTTTTGTTATATGATTTATATGCTACTTACAATAAAGTAAGCTAGAAGAAAAATATTAAGAAAATCACAAAGAAAAAATACATTTATAGTACTGTATTTATAAAAAAAAAAAAAAAATACACATATAAGTAGACCAGAGCAACTGTGTTATTCAAGGGCCAAATGTATTTAATCTTTATACTTCTCTCATACCAAACTACTCATACTCAGTATATTTTTGCCTATTACATTTAAGTCTTTTTTGTATTACAGTACTTGGTAATTTACCTAACTGCTAAGCCCTAGAAAGAAATTTAAACAGTCCGGTTTTACTGGTGTATATGCAACAGACACCAAGTTCTACTGAATAAAACTAGGGACAGTTAATACATAAAAGAGTAGAATACATTTTTATTAGATAGAATTTTATTTTTTAAAAAAACTTTATTTTCATAGAATACATTTTCACATTAGAGATTCCTACAGTGGGAAAATAACAATTTATTACTTACAGTTTTACATTTGTAGACAGATTATTTTAGGACAAGCAAAATAAACACATTTGAGGATTAAGTCTTGGTTTAGAATCTACAATACTTTGATACATCTATGAGGGGACCTCTTTCCCACATGGAACTTCTCTATACTCAGAAGCTCTCCAGGCTCTTCTTCCCAGGATTTAGAAATTAATAATGTGAAATATCAGTATTTCCTAATTTTAAAGTTTCCCTAGGACATGTAACCATCAGTAACTGGTACTGACTGAACAGAGAGGGAAATTTTCAAAAATTAAACACTAATTTTCTGCAAAATCTTTACTTATGAATTAACAGGCTTTCCCTTTCTCCATCATTCCCAGGACAAATACAGAAGTTTGATCAGGTATTGATAGTAATAAAGCTGAATTCCCTTTAAGAATTTGATTAGTTAACAGGCAAAAGCTCATACATTATGGTTAGTTATGCTATGAGTCTTGTGAGAAGCTGGGACACAACCCCATAAACTCACCAGACCAAGGAACCCAGTCTCCAAATTTCTTGAATACAATTCCTCTCGAACCTTTTCCTCAAGGACTAAACTCTAAAAATAACCAGGTGATTAGAAGAGGTTTGTCTCACCAATGGACTTATCTGTTATTTCCTCCTTATTGTGAGTTGAATGGCATGACAGAGCAGAGGCAAAGAGGTGTACAATCAATTCTCAAGGTATTAAGTCAAAAAGGTCAGAGCTTCCACAGCATGGCAACAGCTCTGCAGATGCCCACATCATGATAGTTGAAATAACAAAGCCCAGCAAAGGTGAAAGCCGACAATGCCAAAACGCCTGCCTTGGCACATTTCTGCAAAGCATCCCCTCGAACATAGTCGGTAACCACTTGTCCAAGGCCCCTAAAACAAACAAACAAACAAACAGTACAAATGAAAAACCACAATTCAGAAGGCTATATGGCTAACTTGAATGCAAAAAAATAATTATCAGGTTCAAAATATAACTCATGGTAACAGGAATCACAAACCAAAATGAAGGAACCAAGAATTTCCAATTAATATAATAAAGACATCTCTATTCTTTAGATTAAATTTTCCAGAGTTATTTATATCAAAGACAGTAGTTAATTACCACTCCATTTACAAAATCTTGGGGTTTGGGGTTTTTTTTTTTTAACTAAATAATGCTCAAGGGGCAGCTGGCTGGCTCAGTTGGTAGAGCATGTGACTCCTGAGTTCAGGGTCATGAGTCTGAGCCCCAGACTGGATGTAGAGATTACTAAAAAAATAAATAAACTTTAAAACAAATGCTCTACAGAGTTTGTCATTAATTAAAAAAAAAATGAAGCACATACTGTGTGCCAGAACCTGGTACAGATGTTGAAAGAACAGCAAATAGGGCGCCTGGGTGGCTCAGTTGGTTAAGCGACTGCCTTCGGCTCAGGTCATGATCCTGGAGTCCCAGGATCGAGTCCCGCATCGGGCTCCCTGCTCGGCAGGGAGTCTGCTTCTCCCTCTGACCCTCCTCCCTCTCATGCTCTCTGTCTCTCATTCTCTCTCTCTCAAATAAATAAATAAAATCTTTAAAAAAAAAAAAATAAATAAATAAATAAAAAAAAAAAAAAAGAAAGAACAGCAAATAAGACAGCATCCCTGCCCTTATAGAACAGATTCTAGTGAAGAAGGAAAAAAAAGTACATTGTGCTATGAGGAAATATTTTAGAAAGGATGACCTGAATGAGAAGAACATTCCAAACAAAAGTGACAATGACCTTGGCATCTTTGAGGAATAGCAAAAAGATTAGTGTGGCTGCAGAACGTGGGCATCATAAGGGAAGGGCAGATCACACAGGGCCTTGATGGTCCTAAGTATGAATTTCAGGTGCACCTGGCTGGTTTTGTCGGTAGAGTGAGTAACTCTTGATCTCGGGATTGTGAGTTTGAGCCCCAACTGGGTGTAGATATTACTTAAAAATAAAAATCTTTGGGGTGCCTGGATGGCTCAGTCTGTTAAACGTCTGCCTTTGGCTCGGGTCATGATTCCAAAGTCCTGGGATCGAGCCCCATGTCTGGCTCCCCACTCAACGGAAGCCTGCTTCTCCCTCTCCTCCCCACTTGTGCTCTCTCTTGCTATCCCTGTCACTGTCTCTCTCTCTCAAATAGGTAAGTAAAATCTTTAAAAATAATAATAAAAATCTTAAAGAAATTTTTTTTTAAATTAAATTTGAAATGTAATGGGAAACCACAGATATGTTTTAAGTAGGGAGTAATCTAAGTAAGTATGACCTAATTTTATTTTAATAACAGCTTTATTGAGATGTAATTCACATGCCATATAACACTTTTTTTTACAGTAATCTCTACATCCAACATGGGGCTCAAATTCACAACCCTGCGATCAAGAGTCACATGCTCCTCTGACTGAGCCAGCTGGCTGCCCCCAAATTAAGCCTTTCAAAGTGTATACTAAAGTGTTAAAAGTCATAAAGTTGTGCAACATCATCACTATTTAAAATTCCAGAACATTTCATCACTCCAAAAAGAAACCCCATTATTCAACTAGTTTTCTGTCTCTATGGACTTGCCTACTCTGTACGTTTTATAGAAATCATACAATATGTGGCCTTTTGTGTCAAGTTTCTTTCATTTCACATCTTCAAGGTTCACCCATGTTGTGGCATGTATCAGTACTTCCAACTTTTTGTGTGGCCAAATTATATTCCTTTGTAAGAATATATTGTATTTTCTTTAGCTATTCATCAGCTGATAGACATTTGGATTGTTTCTTTTTGGTTATTATAACTATTCATCAGTAGATAGACATCTGGATTGTTTTCACTTTTTGGCTATTATAAATAACACTATGAATATTACTATACAAGTTCTCATGTGAGGACGTATGTGTTCAATTTTGAGGGGTATACACCTAAAAGTGGAATCACTGAGTCATATGATAACTCATTAGAATGAAAGCACAGATACAGAGAATCTGTAGAATCTCTAACTTTCTGTTAGAACTGTCAAAGTGTTTTCCAAAGTGGCTGTAATGTCTTACATTCCTATAAGAGACATGGGAGGACTCCAACTTCTTGACATCCTTGAAACACGTGTTGTTGTCCATCTTTTTGATAACAGCCTTCCTAGTGAGTGCGAAGCAGTATCTCATTGTGGTTTTGATTGGCCTTTTTTTTTTAGGTAGGGAGGGAGAGACTCTTAAGCAGGCTCCATGCCCAACGCAGAGCCTGACTCAGGGCTCAACCCCACAACCCCAAGATCATGACCTGAGCCGAAATCAAGAGTCAGGTACTTAACCGATGAGCCATCCAGGCATCCACTGATTTGCATTTCTATAATAACAAATGATGTTGAGCATTTTTTCATGTGCTTATGAGCCATTTGTATGTCCTCTTTAGATAAATGTAATTTTACTTTTAAAAAAGGTCACTCTGGCTATAGTATGGCAAATGGACAGTGCAGGCAGAAAGGGGCAGGGGCAAAAACAGAAACAGAAAACCACTTAGGAGGCAAACAAAGTGCCTTGGCAAGACTATTGGCTTGGGGCGCCTGGGTGGCTCAGTCGGTTAAGTGTCTGCCTTCGGCTCAGGTCATGATCCCAGGGTCCTGGGATCGAGCTCCGCGTCGGGCTCCCTGCTCGGCGGGAAGCCTGCTTCTCCCTCTCGCACTCCCCCTGCTTGTGTTCCTGCTCTCGCTGTGTCTCTCTCTGTCAAATAAATAAATAAAATCTTTAAAAAAAAAAAAAAAAAGACCATTGGCTTAACCTAGGCTGGTGACAGGGGAGATGGTGTGAAGTGACAACTGAGGCAGGCTATGTTTTGAGGAGAGAACTACAGAAAGAGCTGATGGACTAGATGTGAGATAAGACGAAAAGAAATATCTAGAATAACTCCTAAGATTTTTGGCTTGAGAAACTAGATTTAATTGAGTTAGGGAAGAACAGGAAAGAAGGTGGCTTTGAGGAAAAATCAAGAGAGATATGGGGGAAAAGAGTGATTTCAGGCAACGTTAAATTTGGGATCACTATTAGACATCCAAGTGGATTATGTTAGTTAGACAACTGGAAATACAGGTCTGTAGATCAGGAAAAGAGGTCAGATCTGAGCTCAACTCAGGAAATTAAGAGAAATTAAGAAAGCAAGACTGAGCCCAGGATTCAGAGCTTTATTATTCAGAGGTCAGAAAAGGAGAGGAGCAGGCATCAGAGACTGAGAAGGTACAGCTGGCAAGGCGGAGGAAAACATGGTGGGTATAGCATCTAGAAGTCAAAGGAAAATTATTTAAGGAGGGAATGGTCAATTAAGTTGAATGCTGCTGAGAGTTCAAGTAACAGGAGGACCGAAAACAGACAGCTGGATTTGGAAAAATGAAGGTTTGGTGGGGACTTCGTTAAGAATGACTTCACTTATGTAATTGGGATGAAAGCCCAATTAACGTGGGCTAAAAGAGATTGGATGCTGAGTAATTAGTGCACAATTATAGACAACTCTTTCAAGTCACCCTGTGTGTGTGTGAGAGAGAGACAGAGAGAGAGAAAAGAGACAATCAGTAAGGAAACTGGAGGAGTATGAAATAAATGAAAAATAATAAAAAAACATATTACTTCAGATTTATCTCTTATTCGGACTTTTTGCGATTTAGATGGATCTCTTGCCAAGAACTACTTATTAGAGAAATCTCACTGTTACTTGTGATCTAATATTTCATATGCAACTGGAATCCTTTACTTTGAAAGGTCTATCTGGTTAAAGGAATTCCCCAACCAACCCGGGAAAAGTAGGTAAGCAAAATCCCCTTTTAACACTAGGTACAAAATCATTCTGACAAGTCACTTAACCGCCCTGGGGTTTAGTTTCCACATCTATAAAGTAACAGGGTTGGTTAAGATAGTCCCATGTCCTTTCAGCTCTAGCAATACAAAAATGCTTCCCTTGCCCACAATATCATACTGTCCTTGTAAAACAACATAAAATGAACTCAAAGAACCCAACTGTTACTTACAAACTTTTCAGAAGGTTCATTAACTTAGAAAATCTAACAAACTACACTGGGTAAAAAAATAGAAACTGGAAATTCACTCATTCAACAACTACTCACTTAGTGCTGTGTGTCAGGCACTGCTCTAGGCACTAAAGCTACAAGAGCAAACAGGAAGTAAAAAGGGCAAGATTGAACTACAGTGTCTAAGGACAACCAGGTGATAAAACTATGATGAAATGTAAAGAAGTGATTACTATAAAAACCAGGATAATGGTTCCTGGTTGGAGGATGCTGAGTAGTTATAACTGAGGTAGGACACAGGAAGAAGCTTCTGCAGTTCTATCTCTTGACCTGGGCAGTGTTACCCTTGTAATAAGTCATTAAGCCATGGATGACTCTCGTGATTCTCTGTATCTGTGCTTTCATTCTAATGAGGGGAGAGACAAGGAGTACAGAAAATAATAAATAGATGATACAGTGTATTAGAAGGTAATAAGCACTACTGAGAAAAATAAAATAGGGGAGAGAGATAAGTAATGCTGGGAAGGACACTGCAATTGTAAATAAGTGGTTACAGGCGGCTTTACTGAGAAGGTGACATTTCAGATGTGAAGGAAATGAGGAACAAGCCAAGTGTATAACTAGAAAAAGAGAGTGCTGGGCAGAAGCAAGAGTAAAAGTAAAGTCCTGAGGCCTGGAGTGTCCCTGGTGTGTCTAAGAATTATCAAAGCCAGTGAGGATGAGGAAGAGAGTAGTTGGAGATGCGGGAAAAAACACGGCCAGATTATGTTGGGTCTGTAGACCACCATAAGAAGTCTGACTTTTCATTTGAGGGAGGTTAAAAGACTGCAAAATATTTTGAGGAGAATGTTTGACCTGACTTAATATTTTAACAGGATCACTGGGGCTGCTGTGTTGGGGACAGGAGGACCAGTTAGGACACTACTACTGGAATCAAAGATGATGACCAGGTTTGGGGCATGAATAGTTAGAAGAATGGAAATGCCATTAATTCAGATGAGCAAGAGTGCCGGAGGAAGAGATTTGGGGAGATCAAGAACTCAGTTTTATAACATGTTATATTCAAAATGCCTATTAGCTATAGAAGCGAAGACATCGAATAGGCAGGTGGACACATAAATCTGGGCATATAAATATTTTATATATGTTTTAAAGTTATCTATGAGTATCTCAATCAACTTCTAATAAGACAAGCTCACAGCTAATAAACTGAGCAGACAATGTAACACTGAAGGGACTGCTGTACTTGCCAGTGACTGTGGAGAGTGAGGGCTGCCGCCAGGGAGTAGTCCATCGCAGAGCCAGGATTCAAATAAGCAGCTGGAATTAGGCCCAGGAGCAAAACACTGACAACCCTCTCACCAGTCCAGTGGAGAGATGCAGCCTTAGAACTAGCTACAGAAAGGAAGAATCAGATTCGTAAGAGTTGAAAGGGGAAACACACATCTCTCATATTCAGTATTTGCCACAAAATAACCCAGCTGACAGAATGGCAAATAGCATGCATATAAGACTTAGCTCTGAGCATAAAGAGAGTTAAGATAAACAAGGTATTTGAGAAAGATGCTACCTCCCTCTTTGAAGTTCTTTAGCACAATGTATCTTGGTGCTTACATAGATTAGAAGACTGACCCACTTTGCCGACAGGCAAGAAGATGAACGAAGTACCTTTGCAGAATTACCAATCTTGAACTTTAGTGTAATAGACAGATACCTTATAAATACAAGTTAATACCAACCAAGGAATTCCTTTACAACATTACTCTTTTTACACCTTCTAATCTTTAGAATTAGAAGTAAGGTAATAACAAAACACTCCCAAAACAAAATTAAACCAGCCAACTCAACAAGTTCTGATACGAACTTTTAGGATTATGGTCCTTCTTCTGTCCCATTACTTATAAATAGCCCAAAACAAATATGGAACATGAGAACTTCTTTTAAATAAATGAAAAACAAAATGGACTTTAAACATTTCTTCAGGAGCCTCTATATTTTTTTGGTTACAGACCCCTTTGGGAATCTAATGGAGATACTCTCCAGAAAAATGCACATGGACACACTCAGTAAAAACTATGCTTACAACTTCAGGGGCTTTTCTTCAGCCCACACACCCCAAATTAAAATCACTCTGCTAAATTTAAAATTTAGGAATGGAGAAACAAAACCTTTTCAAAGATAAAATAATTCTAAAAAGCAGAAAAACTATACTTGCCTAATTTCTCATAACTCAGATGCAACCATATGTAAGTTGTTGACTTAAGCGTCAAGATAAGTCT
Organism: Neomonachus schauinslandi; assembly: GCF_002201575.2. Taxonomy (NCBI): domain Eukaryota; kingdom Metazoa; phylum Chordata; class Mammalia; order Carnivora; family Phocidae; genus Neomonachus; species Neomonachus schauinslandi. Next base: position 102,164,725 of record NC_058413.1, read on the forward strand.
TTATCTCTGCAAAATACAGACCTTTCCAGACTTTAAAACTGGAAATAGTTAACTCATTATTCACCTACAGATTTTCTATAATATTCACCCTAAAAAATGCCACGTGATTTTAATACTGACCTAAATAAAAATAAGCAAGTCAATTACAGCTATAAATATGTATGACTTTTTAAATGGTCTACTACTCTAAATTATTTGTATCTGGCTCCTCTCCATCAGCTAAATAAATAAGACTGACTATACTGTACAGACTCTTCCTAAGAGCTATTTTCTTTCAGAAAAAAACTGAAATTTGAAGTGGACTTAGATCAGAAGATTCTCTAGGAGTATAAATGGCATCATTCAACCATGCTGGCATCGTCTGCCCAAAGGTGCAGGCTAGGCAGGTCCTCATTTGACAGAGTCGGACATAAGAGTTCTGTTCCACAGATATCAAGTCCTGTCAAAGGCATGAAAATTTGCCCAGATGAAGAGGGCCAGAGCCCAAAAAGCAGCAGCAATGAAAAAAAAAAAAAACATACAATAGTGGTTGGGTGACAGGTGAATGTGCTGTGTTCTACACCATCCTGGGGTAGGCTGGTCCTGGAGAAATGCTGAGACCTGAGCAGGTCTGACCACCGGGATTCGGAGAAACAGAGCTGAGGAAAGAGACATTAGGGGGGTCATAAACACTTCTCCTGACAGACTTTCTAAATAACCATAAGCAAGCTACATAAGCCCCGATAGGGAATAACATCTCATCTGCAAAATGAGGACAGTATCTATTTCCCTGGGTTGCTATTAGCTCACACTAAAGTAGCCCCTCAAAGACCGAAAAATCAATGAACCACCTATGTAAAAGGGCTGCACTCTTACTAATTTTTTTTTTTTTTAAGATTTTATTTATTTGACAGAGAGAGACACAGCGAGAGAGGGAACACAGTCAGGGGGAGCGGGGGAAGGAGAAGCAGGCTTCCCGCTGAGCAGGGAGCCCAATATGGGGCTCGATCCCAGGACCTGGGATCATGGCCTGAGCCGAAGGCAGACGCTTAACGACTGAGCCACCCAGGCGCCCCTGCACTCTTACTAATTTTAAAAAGTAAATTATAGCTCCTTTCTCTTTCCATATATTCATCTATTTATTCATCCAACAAGCATTTACTACAGGTAAGAGTATGCTCTAGACTGGAGCAAGAGACAAAAGACAGCCTTTGTCCTCAAGGAGTTCAGTTTAGTTTGGGAAGCACATCTATTACCACCTTCCTTTTTTTTTTTAAGATTTTATTTTTAAGTAATCTCTACACCGAATGTGGGGCTTGAAATCACAACCCTGAATCGAGAGTTGCATGCTCTACTGACTGAGCCATCCAGGTGCCCCTCTCCACTTATACTCTTTTTTGGGGGTGTTGGGGAGCAGAGGGAGCAGGAGAGAAAGAATCTTAAGCAGGGTCCACACCAAGCACGAACCTGACATGGGTTTCGATCTCATAACTCTGAGATCATGACCCAAGCCGAAATCAAGAGTCAGACACTTAAACGACTGAGCCACCCAGGCGCCCCTCCACTTGTACTTTTGAACCTATCCTTTTCTGTCCCCTTTCGGATCCTGTGTCTTGGTTAAAAAATAGACCTAAGTTCACACAACGCCACCACTTACTAGCTATGAGGTGATGAGCAATTAAGTTAAATTCTCTAAGCCTCAATGTCCTCATCTGTAAAGTGAAAATAGTAGCACTTACTTCATAACACTCCACTGAAAATTAAAATAGTCAAGGTGCTGAGCATAATTCCCATGTCATAAGTACTCAATTAAAAGGTAATTTCTCTCCCGTGTCTTTCACCTCTCCTTCCTTCCTGTTGGCCATTTCCCCCTGACTGATGTAATATATGTGACCCCTCCCTTGACCCTGCATCCTCTAATGCCATGCACTCTTCCCCTGCTCCCTTTCTTCTCTTTCCAACTATGCTTTAAAATATTGTCTAAATCACCTCCACTTCCTCACTTCCCTATCATTCTTCAACTCTGAAACTTATTTTATCCTGACTACAACTGCGTTATTAAGTTGCCAATGGTCTCCATGTGGTCACATCCAACAAATACTGTTCAGTCTTCATCTGATCGGGCCTTTCCTCTCTTCTTTTCTGATGAACTCTCTTCTAGTCCCCCTTTGATCCTCTGACATCCTGTATCAGTCTCCTGCATTCACTCTTAAATGTTTCCTAGCATTCTATCATCCGCCCACTGCTCTCATGTCCTAAACCCTCCCTTGGCCATTTTGTCCACTCAGCTTATACTACCTGTAAGCTTATGACACCCAATTCTGTATCTGCAGCCCTGCTATCTCTCCAGTGTTTCAGAAGTTTAAGTGCTTGCTGGGCCTCTCCCCTAAGATATCCTACATGATCCTCAAACTCACTATGCCAAAAACTAAAATCACCCTTCAACTCACTTTCTCAACCAAACTTGTTACCCATTTGCATGTTCCCCACTTTATTTAATAACACCCCACTCTTTAACCCAAAAATCTGTAAGTCATATAAAACTCCCCCAACACCCCAAAATTGTCAATCACCAAATCATATTGATGTATCTCCTTAATATTTCTTGAGACAATCTGCTCTTTTTTGTACCACTTTCCAAGTTCAGGACCTCACAATCCTTGCCCGCACTACTACAACAGTATCCTATCTCATCTCCCTGACTTGTGTCTTAGCCTGTCCCATCTCCTATGACGGCCATCTACCACCGTGTTACCCACCCAAGTAGCCAATCTAAACTGCAACTCTATGTCAAATCTTTCAATGGTCCTGTTCACATCAGGTAAATGCATACTCCATATCAAGGCAAGTTCTTCCATGATTTGATTCCAGTTCACCTTTCCAGATTCAGCTCTCATTCCTCACCTTGAGCTTCATGCTCTAATCATATCTAGTTTATTTTCTCTCCTACCTCGCTGTTCCTACACCTTCATCATCACTTCTGCTCATCCCAGTAGTTACAACTGTAATGCCCTTCCCCCTGTGGCCTTCCTTATCCTCAAGACACACAAACCTCCTTCAGGAACCAAGACAGGGTAATTCTTCCAAAACACAGAGCTATGTATGTTCTTCCTCTGGACTGGCATAACAATTTACGTGCAGCACAAGAGTTTCTGCTTTATGTTAAATTATGTTTACATGTGTTTTCCCTATAAAAATGAAAACTCTTCGAGGGCAACAACTGTTTTATACACATTTGTATCCCGTTCCTACTACGGTGCCTGGTATAACACAAATGTCCAATGCAATGATTATCGAATTGATTTCCAGAAGCCCCTTTCCACCAACTCCAGGGTAAATGGGAAAGGCCAGGCATTGGGGTTTGGAGCCTAACCCCACACTTTTCCCATGCGGGGTGGGCGCATTCTAAGGACAGTGAATGCGGAGGAGGAAAAAAAAACAACAACAAAACTCATAGGAACAGCCTCAGCAGAACTTAACTTCCAGGAGCTCTCTTTCAGATTACCCCATCCCCGTGTCAGCCCGAAGCAGGGGAGATACGCGCTCGGGAGGACATATGGGCGCGTAGACAACGGTGGTTACCGCTGTGGTGCTGACCGGAGCCAGATCGGCCAACGGGACGGAGGAAGGATTCCCTGCTTAAGAGGCCTCACCACCCCGCAGACAAATCCTCGCCGCACTCCCTTCCCCGGCTGGAGGCTGCCCTAAGAACCTCCCGCTGCCAGGACCCCTCACCTCGGCCTCCTTGCGCACCGCACAGGACACTCAACCTCCAAAGACTCGCCATCTCGCTTCTGAAGGCTCAAGGTCACTCAGCAACCCGGAAGCAGTCACTCGACAACTCCACCCCGCAAGGACTCAAGAAAACAGGGCGAGGGAAAACGCCGGGTGAACCGGAAGTCGGGAGCTGGCGCGCGCACGCCGCACGTGCGCGCGCACGCTCGTCGGAAGGCCGGAGCTGGAGGCGGACGATGGCGGAGCTGGGTGAAGCGGCCGAAGCGGAGTTGCAGCGCCTGGTGGCGGCCGAACAACAGAAAGCGCAGTTCACTGCACAGGTGCGGGGACAGGCACCAAGGGGAAGAGACAGGAGGGTGAGGCACAGGTTGAGTTTTCAGACTTTTTATTCAGCCCGTGAAGTGACAGCCGCTAGGAAAAAACGAGCGGAGCTCTGCGACATCACCACGGGGGGACTGCCCCGTGCTCGCTCCTGCCGCGCCGTGTTCTTCCCAGAAAAGACTCCAGCCCCTGGTGACCAGTAGTGCTCAGGCGCCCGCTGGGCACACCCAGCGTGCGGGAAAGAGAAAGTGTAAAGCAGAGAAGAAAGGTTCGGGCGGCGCAAGGGCAACGGAACCAGGTTTGGCGGCGAGCTCTCCGGGCTTGGCCTTCGGAAGCTCTGGGTTCTGATCCTGCCTCTGCCCCTTCCAGGCCGCGTGCCCCTAGACAAGACACCCAGCCACTGTGGGTCTCGGTTCTGCAGTCGCCTGCTGCCTCACTGGACTGTAGAGATCATATGCGATCATGTATTTGAAAACGACAAAGCAGTGGAACATTAATGGAGAAAGGTGGGCTCTGAAGTAGTCAGTTTGGACTGTAGGTTAGGACAAGTGTTTTGGAGCCCTTTCGGCATGGTTCGAAACCCGGCGTGGACCCTTACTGGCAGCACCTCTAGCAGCGTGGCTAATTGCTTAGCCAAACGGAGATGACAGTCAGACTTTAGGACCGCAGAAAGTACTGACTGACTGCTGAGTACCCAGTCTAGGAAGCCCTCAGTAAATGGTTACCCCCCGTGGGGGGTTAGGGGGGGACGGTGTTCGCGACGGATTAAATAGCAAAAACACATTTTCTGTACCTGACGTGCATTTTTGTGGAGAGTGGATCCATAACCTTCATTGGATTCACCCATGTGTCCATGAACCCAAAAAGGTTTAGAACTTAGGAACTAGTCTGTAAGGGATAGGTTTGGAATGACAGGAGAGCAGTGGTTTGGGGGGAAATTAATTGGTACCATACCTTCCCAGCTTACACTGGTGCAACTTGGGAATACTACTAACCATGCCTGAAAATTTACAGTCTGATTAAGGACTTAACACAATCGGAAAAAATAGACGGTGGCCTTCAAGGAGTTAAAAATGTGAACTGTTTTGAAGAATGGGACAAATCTTTAGGTAGGGCATTCCGGGAATATTAAGTCACATTGAGTATGCTGTGTGTGTACTTCATTGAAGCTTAACAGGTTGGTGGTTAAATAATGGGCTGGCCTGAGTGGCTAACAGAGGAATTGTGCATTAAGTACAGGGGTGACTTGATGGAAAGTTATTTGTAATTACTAAAGAGGAGAAAAACAGAAACGGAAAGGATAAAGGATTATTGCAATGTAGGAACAAGGATCTGGGCCATACTGATGACAAATTAGGAAGTGAGGGAAGAGAGCCCATGGTTTGTTGATTGAAAGAATGGTTTAGTCAAGTGACAGAAAAGGAGAAAAACAGGAAGGAAATAAAGTTGGCAGTTAGACCTATATGCAGACAGCAGGCAATTACTAATTTTCTTTCCTCTTAGGTGCATCACTTCATGGAGCTGTGCTGGGATAAATGTGTGGAGAAGCCAGGGAATCGCCTAGACTCTCGCACTGAAAATTGTCTCTCTAGCTGCGTGGACCGCTTCATTGACACTACTCTTGCCATCACCAGTCGGTTTGCCCAGATTGTACAGAAAGGAGGGCAGTAGGCCATCCCCTGGGAGAATGACAGAAGCAAAGGACTTGTTAAGCAGATTGAAGGGCCAGTGGGGGAAAGTTGTCAGCCTGTTGTCAGGTGAACTTGAGGCTGTTACCAAGCCTATTGGTGCTAAGAAGTAACAGATCAAATGTTCAAAAAGTGAAATTTATTTATTTGGAATTCAGAAATTCCATGTTTTATCACAGTAGTTATTCAATAAATCTGAATTCTCCAACTCGAAATTTTTTTTTCCTTAATCCCATTTTAGGATTTAATATAGAGATCTCTGATTGGCAGGAACACTAGAAGTACATTCCAAGACCAGTAGTGCAAATGAGAGATCTTAGGTTTTGAAAGGCCATCCTCAGCCATATTTAAGGGGGCTAGAAGAACCATCAAAGACTTAGCCTAAGGTATAGAAGAGAAATTGGGGTTGAGAAAGGTGAAGAACAGAAAACAGCTTTATTGCTTATATATGACCAAGAAAAAGTAAACATGGCAAAAACAAAACAGGCAGGATGTGTATTTTGGGGAAAGAAATAGGCCTGCTAGTATGGGAGGAAGGGAAGGTCAAGACTGAAGCAGAACCAACTTCCTGAAGATGCCTGTTCCACTGGCCCATCTTCCCGAGTCTGTGCTAGAATCAGTACTTTTATAGCACAGAAACAATGCTAAAAAAAAATACGTGCTAAAAACTCCTTCCAACAAAGATTTCACTTATTCCAAGAACAAAACAATTTGTCTTTAGGTTAAGAGGTAGTAATTACAAACTGTTTGCCCCACCTTGGGCCCCTACTAATCCCAAAGGTAAAAATATACGCCATGGAACATTGACAATTGAGTACCAGAGTATTAATATTTCAAGTAAATATCCCCAAAGGTAGCACCTGCTTATAATCAAGGGATAGGGAACCTCTAGCCAACCATGTATTTTATGACTAAACATTTTATTAGACATCTGTTCTGTAAAGAGAACAAATTTAGTAGTTAGAACTGTAAAATATTACCACCTCATGGAATGTTGTTACAGTTATATTCTATTGCTGGTGTCTTACACTGTCATGCTACCATGAAGTATTTCTGTATTATACACGGGGAAAGTAAGGCCAGGGAGGTTAACTCACCTTTTCCGGACCTCATAACTAATTAGTGGCAGAATCAAGAACAAAAGTCTGAGTTTTCAAGCTTTCTACCAAGACCATGAAGTGACAACCAGAAAAAACAATGATATGTCACTTGGTATTCTGTCATAATGAAAAAATTCACTTGTGTTCTGCCAGCCTTTTTTCAGTGCTATTTTGGTTTCTTAAGAATTAACAGTAGGGATCACAGTATATAGCAAAGGGAAATAATATGGTCTCTGCTTGGTGCTTTAATCAGAAGGCAAACTGGGAAGAAGTGGGTGAATCCCTGAGAAGCCTGTTGCATTTTGGAACTGGTTCAACCTAGTTTCAGGGAAAATCTAAATTTCATTAATAGATTTAGAAATGAACAAGGAAGATAATATTTAAATGGCAGCTGCTACCCTGAATGCTGTTCAGAGCACCATCAGACAGCATGACTAATTCCTAATTTTATCCCATTTGGTTGAGGACTTAACCAAAACAACTGAAGAAATAACTTCGAACACAAGTCCATTTAGGCCATACAGGAAGTAGAAAACCATTTACTAAACCAATTACCATGTTTAGGGGTATACTTAGTGTAGCCACAGACCCTGTCCAGCAGGGAAATTTGACAGAAAACCCTAGTCTCATAACAGCTGTCTATGGATGTTATCATGAAGGAAAAATGTCTTGCTCTTTACTCATTTTCTCATTAAATAAACTGGACCACATCTATGAGGCCAAAATACAGAAAGATCAAAGCACCAAGGCTGAAGACAAAGTTGTGGCACCTGCTATATAAACAGAGCAATACGATGTTCCAACATTGTACACAGCACCAGTTCCAATCCACCTCTTGATCCCAGCCCTTGCTTTCCCCAAATTCTACATCCCATTTGGTGTACCCAGGTTGTTACTGGGATTCAGCTTTCTGGGTCCTTCAATTTGTTGCATTTGCACTCTACCCTAAATGTGATTAATTGCAAAAAATAATCTCTTCAAGAAAACTTCATAACAAAATACCAGATTCCCTATTAATAAGAGGATCAAGTTTAACAGGCCAAAACAGAAGACAAGAAGTCTGTCAGAATGTAGATAGATGGCACAGGACAGCTCTGACCTCAGGGCCCCTGTGCCAGGCAACAGAGTCACTGGCAAAACCCCAAGGTGGAAGAGCTGTAAGTAACCAGTCAGATGGGAAATGGAGAATATCTCATTTAGTCATCCTCTGAACTCTCTGCAGACCTTTCATCTGTAGCCACTTTCCAATTTGTGCGTTTGTTCGTCCTCTCCTGTATTTCATTGTTAACTATAGGGATATGGACTTTTTTATCTGTCTTTTTCCTTTTGGTTTTCTTAGTGTCTCTTTCCTCACCTTCCTCAGAACTGCTGGATGCGGAATCATCTGACTGGGAAGTGTCACTTTCTGCATCCAAGAATAAAGCAGATTTTTTGAGAGACTTTTTCCTGGATTTTTTCTTGCGCTTATGTGACTGTTTCCTTTTCCTGGTACTAGAAGCCCCGGTTTCTTCCGAGAACTCGCTTGAGGAATCTGCTGTTATATCCGTGGCTTCTTTTTTGCTTTTCTTCTGTTTTTTGTGTGACTTTTTTTTCTGCTTTTTTTTGTGAGATTTCTTTGACTTCTTGTGTTTGTGAGACTCATGGGTAGATGATTTTACTTGGGGAGATGTTTTTTTTCCCATTGGTAATATCTTGCTGATCACTACTAATAAAAAAGAGAAACTGCTTTACTATAGAAAATAAATAGTGTATTTGTATTTTAGTATTCTGCATTCTAGATAGAAAGTTGGGGTTAGAAGCACCCGAGTGGCTCAGTCGGTTAAGCGTCTGTCTTCAGCTCAGGTCATGATCTCAGGGTCCTGGGATGGAGCCACATATCAGGCTCCCTCCCGCTCAGCGGGAATTCGGCTTCTACCTCTGCCCCTCCCCCTGCTCTTGCTCTCTCTCTCTAATAAATAAAATCTTAAAAAAAAAAAAGTTGGGGTTAACATTTGAATTTTAGGAGCTTTGACATAGGGTTACTATGAGACTTTATGACTCTCAGAGTTTTGTTTCCTCGTTTTGTTTTCTTAAAATGAAGATAAAAATTCTAATCTGCCAGACTGAGTTACTGTATGGAATACTATGTATAAAAACCTAAATGCTATATATATATGCAGAACATCAATCAGGAAAAGGCAAAATACCAATGATCTCCCAACTAAATTGCCTATTATTTTTCTAGTTACATTTTTTTTTTTTTAAGATTTTTTTAATTTATTTATTTGACAGAGAGAGACACAGCGAGAGAGGGAACACAAGCAGGGGGAGCAGGAAAGGGAGAAGCAGGCTTCCTGCCGAGCAGGGAGCCCAATGCAGGGCTCGATCCCAGGACCCTGGGATCATGACCTGAGCCGAAGGCAGACACTTAACGACTGAGCCACCCAGGCGCCCCTCTAGTTACATTTTTAATGGCAAACGTTATCTCCTTTGTAAAATTAGGAACCCAGTTTATAGTTCAGACTTGGAATTAATCTAAACTAAAAAAATTTTAGTTTTTTTGGTTTTTTTTTCAGTAGGCCTATTTGCCTTACCTGTCTGTTTCAAATTCTTCAGGGTATAACTCTTTATAACCACTGTGACCCCATCTGTAAGATGAAATATTTTATTACATTATTATTAAAGCAATGCATACATTTTTGAAAATTAAAAAAAAATTAGACTTAGTGCATGCAAGACACAGACATGCACACAGAACAAAGAAAGATATGGTAGAGCCAACCCCACCTTCAAGCTCAGTAACTTAGTTGGCTACATTTTCTGTATTGCATGTTATTTCAGACATAAAGGATTCTTTTGTCCATTTGTAAGAGAACTTGCCTTTTTTTTTTTTTTTTGAGAACTTGCCATTCTTAAGATAAGGAACTCTTCTATTCTGCTCTTTAGCTGTGAAGTACTTCTCCAAAAACAACTTGTAACAATGCTGTCAGCAATGGGACAATTTTTTTTTTTTAACATAGCAATTTTATTTTACTTATTTATTTGAGAGAGAGAGAGAATGAGAGAGAGCACGAGATGGGGGAAGGTCAGAGGGAGAAGGAGACTCCCCACTGAGCAGGGAGCCCGATGCGGGACTCGATCCCAGGACTCCAGGATCATGACCTGAGCTGAAGGCAGTCGCTTAACCAACTGAGCCAAGCAATTTTATTGAGGTATAATTCCTACAACATGAAATTCACCCTCTTAAAGTGTACAATTCAGTGGCTTTTAGTATATTCAGAGCTGTGCAACCATCACCACTATCTAATTTCAGAACATTTTCATCACCCAAAAAGGAACTCCATCCCCTAGCAGTCACTCTCCATTCCTCCCTCTCCTGTAGCCCATGGCAACCACCAATCTAATTTCTGTCTCTCTGGATTTGCCTATTCTGGACATACCATATAAATAGAATTATAATAAGTGGCCCTTTGTGTCTGGCTTTTTTCACCTGTTTCCAAGGCTCATCCATGTTGTAGCACTTATCAGTACTTTATCCCTTTTATCATCAAATAACATTCCATTAGTCCCCCCTTATCTGCAGTTCTGCTTTCTGGAAGCAGATCACCCTCCTTCAGTCATACTGTCAAGAGGTCAGGAGTAGCCTAATGCTACATCAAAATGCCTACGTCATTCCCCTCACTTCATCTCATCTCATAGGCATTCTATCATCCCACGTTCTCACAGGAGTACAGTACAAATAAAATGAAAGATGACATTCACATAAATTTTATTACAGTATATTGTTATAATTGTTCTATTTTTAGTTATTGTTACGCTCTTACTGTCCCCAATTTAGAAATTAAACTTTATCATAGGTATGTATGTATCTATGTACAGAAAAAAAACACAGTATATATAGGGTTCAGTACTATTCACAGATTTAGGCAACCACTGGGGGGGGCTTCGATGGGGGGGGGCTACTGTACCACATTTTGTTTATCCATTCATCAGTTGATAGACATTTGGGTTTCTACTTTTTGGCCATTACGATAATTATGCTATGAACATTTGTGTGCAAGTTTTTGTAGAGATAATTAATTTTTAAAAGTACACATTCTCGGGTGCCTGGTTGGCTCAGTTGGTTAAGCAACTGCCTTCGGCTCAGGTCATGATCCTGAAGTCCCAGGATCGAGTCCCATGTCAGGCTCCCCTGCTCAACAGGGAGTCTGCTTCTCCCTCTGACCCTACCCCCTCTTGGGCTCTCTCTCTCACTCTCTCTCAAATAAATAAATAAAATCTTAAAAAAATATATAAAAATAAATAAAAAATAAAAGTACACATTCTCAGGCCAAATATTATTAATGGTCTCAAGAATTTTTTCACAAACCTGTCTGGCATATTAGCTTCATAATCATATAACTTCTTATTCCAGGATTTTGCCTTAAGAAAATCATCTTCCAGTGCCCCAGAAATTTCATTCTTTGGCCTCCAATAGTCTCTTTGACTTTCTTCATCAAAACCATCACTACGCATCCGGCTATAAGGAAAAACAGAAGAACTTTTACATTTAGAAGCAATCTGTGAGGTTCCTTTATCGAATGGCATGCACAAAACCCATTGAACAAGCTAAGAGGAAAACAAAACCACTGATTTAGTGCTAAAAAAAAACAAAAACCAATGTAAAAAGACATGATCTGTTCCTCTCCATAAGTCTGTACAGTTGTCCAGTGAAAATCTGACCATTACTACCCATCCTATTGCAGAATACAGACAAAATGACTTATGGACTGTGGCATGCTATAGCTCACTCATTGATTCTCAAGTAGGAGGACATGCAAAGAGGGAAGTAGAGCATAATCACAGCTGGGAACATTTCAAACTACCCTAGAAATATATTCCCTTCCCAAAAAACCAGCAACTTGCTATAGTGAGGTCATAGTAATAGTAGGAGCAAGGCCTAACCCATGAATAGGCTGGGGTAGAAAAAAAGTTGAGAACCACAGATACAGCCTGTGCTTACAAGGTCCACTAACAAGTCACTAAGCAAGCTAATCAACTATCAAAAATGTTTAAGGGCCTCCTATATGCTAGGCACCATTCTAGCTACAGGGAGTGAGACAATCAGAATCTCTGTAGGGAGTATGGTTTTAAAGATTTATTAGACCATGACAGGTATCAATAATTCACTCTAAAAACAACATTTTGGGGACGCCTGGGTGGCTCAGTCGTTAAGCGTCTGCCTTTGGCTCAGGTCATGATCCCAAGGTCCTGGGATCAAGCCCCACATCGGGCTCCTTGCTCAGTAGGAAGCCTGCTTCTCCCTCTCCCACTCCCCCTGCTTGTGTTCCCTCTCTC
>NC_058413.1:102176873-102246030 GCF_002201575.2 Neomonachus schauinslandi
AGCCTGCTTCTCCCTCTCCCACTCCCCCTGCTTGTGTTCCCTCTCTCACTGTCTCTCTCTCTCTGTCAAATAAAAAAATAAAATCTTTAAAAAAAAAATTAAGGGGCGCCTGGGTGGCTCAGTTGGTTAAGCGACTGCCTTCGGCTCAGGTCATGATCCCAGAGTCCTGGGATCGAGTCCCGCATCGGGCTCCCTGCTCAGCGGGGGGTCTGCTTCCCCCTCTGCCCTCTTCCCTCTCGTGCTCTCTGTCTCTCATTCTCTCTCTCTCAAAATAAATAAATAAAATCTTTAAAAAAAAAAAAAATTAAAAAATAATAATAAATAAAATCTTTAAAAATAAATAAATAAATAATAAAAATGAAAACAACATTTTGTTTCTGGAAATGCTGCTTGGAATTGAACAACCAATAGAAGACAATTTATCATCTGCACTAACTTTACTTCTAAATTCTCAAAGGACCATCTTCAGCAAGAAAACAGACTGCAAAGATACTTATTTTTATATTGAGACTCTGCCTTCTTTACCTTGGATACCCTGAATACTTCCTTGTCTAAAGCACTTCACACATACAGTCAGTCACACTCCAAAGGCTGAGTACTACACAGGCACACTCACTCTCTAATATCTCACTATTAACTGTTTCCCTGGGTGACTTTAGAAATCGGCATTATATGGGGATGGGGGGATGGGTTAGCTCGGTGATGGGTATTAAGGGCATGTACTGAATGGAGCACTGGGTGTTATATGCAAACAATGAATCATGGAACACTACAGTGGAATCTAAAAATCCAAACTCATAGAAATAGAGAGTATGATGGTGGTTGCCAGGGGCTGGAGATATGCTGGTCAAAGGGTACAAACTTCCAGTTACAAGATGAATAAATTCTGGGGATCTAATGTACAGCAAAGATGATTATAGTTAACACCACCGTAATATATATTTAAAAGTTGCTAAGAGAATAAATCTTAAATGTTATCACCACACACACACCCCCCAACACACACACACAAGGTAATTGTGTGAGGTGATGTGTTAGCTAACCTTATTGTAATAATCACTCTGCAGTATGTATGTATCAAGTCATCATCATATTGTATACGTACATGTTATATGTCAATTATATCTCAATAAAGCTGGAGGGAAAAAAGAACAACAACAACAAAAAAGCAGAACAGAAAAAACTAAACAAAAAAAAACTAATGATGTAATGTATGGTGACTAACATAACACATAAAATAAAATTTTAAAAAAAGACATCAGCATTATTACTACCGTCATTTTTCACACATACAGCTATACACTAACAGGCATATGAAGCCCAAGAAATGTTCTCAATACTCAGACATTCCTATACCTCCACAAACAAGACAACTAAGCCTGCATAATCCTGCATATTCACACTGAAATTATTAAAAAAGTAATGTGAAAGTTGTGTGACTTGGTGAACACAGGAAGTAGATGGGGTAAAGAAAAGGCTGAGGGAGAATCAAAGACTAATAAAAGGGGACAAGAATAAATGATAGCTAAGTGACCATAAGATAGCAACAGAAAATCTTAAAAGCCACCAGACAAGGTCAGAATACACAGAATCTTTAACTTTTAAAGTTGTTCAAGGTAGAATTTTTAAATTCCCCATTGCAAATAAATACTAAGTGTTAAGCCATATGCATCATAGCCATTACCTTTATGCTTGGGTCTAGATTCATGAAGGAAGGAAGGCTTAAAGATTCACAGAACTGAACTCATCTATCTTTAGCATACTAAAATGCTTTTAAATGAAAGTTGATGGTTCTGAACAAGATCTGAGTTATTCTGGATCTTAGAGCTCCAACTTCACCTTGAACTACTGGGTAACATTTTCCTTTTGGTCCCCCGGTAAGCATCTTCCATCTGTTTCTCCAGTTCTCTTATTTTCCACATATCTGATTCCTCCTGAATCTAGATTTTTTAAAAGAAAAGAAATATAATTACTAAAAGCAATATTTTATATCACAGAAAAGTAACTGACAATACACTCTGTACCAATTTTGTATTACAGACTGGGTCATAATCAGGAACCTGGGAAACAAATTCAGGATTCTCTAAATAATCTGACCCAGTGAATCTCAAATATGTAGAATTCTGCAGCAACAGGAGAACTTTTTAACCCTGCATAGACTCATTTATCCCCTTTTAATTTTGCAACTATGCTTCAATGATCAAATGATAACCCTTTATGTTTAAATTAGTCACCAAATCCTTTGGATTCTATCTCCTAAATTCCTCATCTTCATCCCTACTGTCACTGTTTTCATGTGAACTCCTCATCGTCTCTCACTTGGAGCACTGCAATTGCCTAACTGGTGTTTCTACTGTTTCATTCCATCTGGTCTATCATCCCCTACCCAGCTAACAAATCATCTTTCTAAAATACAAATACAGTCTTGTCACACCCTGCTTAAAAACATTTGATAGCTTCTTTACTGTTCAGAGGAAAAAGTCTAATCTCCAAGTATCACAATCCAATTCTAATTTACCACTTAAGCCTCATCTTCTGTCACTACCCAACTCCCCACAACATTCCCTACTTTCCAGATGCACACACTTTCTTGCCACACCCCAAGTGCTTCATGCTCTTCTTTGTTGCCATATGAGTACATGATGTTCTGTCTGGAATGATCTTTTACACCTGGTAAATTTGAACCTGTTCACCAAAAACTAGTTCAAATATAGCAGCTCAAATACCACGCATACCAAGCCTTTCCTAATTTCCCAAGGCAGATTTCACTGTTCCTTCCTCAGTGCACTGAAGCACCTTGTATATGTCTCTACTACAGTACTTAACAAATTGATTGTAATTATCTATTTTATTCATCTTTGTATCTCCAAACTACCAAAATCATGCATGGCACACTGTATGCCTCCAATAAATGTTGAGGAAAAACTAGATTGTACCTCTCACCTTATTGTGAGCATCTGTGTGCCGGATGACATTCCTCAGGAGGACTTTCCCCAATGGAACACGGGACATTCTTCAATCTGAAATGAATCAATAAATAACATTTAAAAACAATAATTTCCTTTATTATCTTATCTTTTATTACAGTGTCATAAAGAAGCATGAGGTAAAGAAAGGAAAGATTACTGAACAAGAAGTCAGAGGTCCTGAGGGGTAGTTTTCCCTTCACCATTAAAAGGGGAAAATGCCTGACCACACTAATAATGTGCAGATGAATGTACAGTGAGATAGTGGACATCCAAGTTCTTTCAAACTGCACAGAATTAAGTGCCTTCAAGAGCACCATTTTATTTAATCCTCAAAACAACCCCATGTTTTATATGAGGCAAGCATCTTCATTCCTATTTTGCAGATGAAATTCCCTTAAGCATAACTTGCCCCAGGCCAGAGAGCCCAATGTAAACAAGATCCAGATTAGAAATCAACTTTCCAATCTCAAAATTAGCTTGTGATGAAGCAAATACCTAGATCTGACAATGTCAGGGACCACAAATGTCAACATTTGACATCAAATGCAGACACGCCCTAAATTTCTCCATTCAGAGGAATTTTACTTTCTATTTTGTACAGAAGCCTCCAAAAAACAGATGACAAGGATATTCAGTGTGTAGCTAACAGCGGTTTTGTGCAACCACCCCACCGCTCACTCACCCCTTGATCCTGAGGAAATCAGGCATCTTGCTAGTGTGAGACGAAGAACCACTCCATTACAAGATCTCCTCCGACCCAGGAAGCCAAGGAGTCAGGGCTCAAAGGCAGCTCTGCAGCTTCACCCGAGTCCTTCGTGAAAATGCAGCCTTCCCACCGGTTATTCTGCCCTCACCCGTGGCCCAGGCCACGGCTGCCTTTCCCCCAGCCCACACCGACAGAAGATCTCTTTCCGGGCCGAGGCCGGAGGCTGCGCCGGCGCGGAATCCGGACAGCCGGCTTGACGGGCATGGGGGCATGCCCCGCTCACGCTCCTCTGGGACGGACCCGAGGACTGGGCTTCGCTCTCCCGAAAGGATGGGGACGCTCTGGACGGGTACAACCCTCGAATGGGCCCCAAGAAACACCGAGAGTGCCCGAAGGGGGGGAGGGGGTTGAGGCTTCCAAGTGGAAGACAGAGAAAATACCCCCGTCTCTGTCACCGGGATCCCTGCCCCCCAGCGGCCACGGAGCTCCCGGTAACCTTCCCTCCAAACGCCCTCCCCATACAAACACACACAAATACACCCATACCGTGCGCCGCAGCCTCGCGTGGCGGGGATTTGGGGGGAGGAATCAGTCTGGGAGACAAGGGAGCGGGCTTCCCTTTCAGGCCGGAAGTCGTGCTCCGGAGAAATTCTTCCCACCCACGGGAGACCCAGAGACTCCCACGGGGAGGGTTTCCAGCATCCTCTAGAGATCGAAAGGTGCGGAGGGGAGGCGGGCGCCTTCCTGGAAAAGAAGCGAGTCGGCCTCGGCTGAAAAGCAAGCCCGACATCAGAAGGGGGGAGACTCCGGAACTGGATGTAAAAATCCTTTCTTCCTGGAGCTTTCCGGACCCAATTAGATGTTGTACCCGGTCCGGTTACCCTAGTAACAGGCGTCGCGGTTCGTCAAGGAGAGAAGAGGTGGGTTCGCCGATCTCTGGGAAGATTGTCCTTTAGTTAAGCTTCCCGTTTAGTTTAACCCTAATATAGTATTCGGGGAACCCAAACCTCTTTTCCTCATTCTGTGGCTGCTGTGGGTCGCCTCTCCAGTGGGAGAGGAGAGCGAGGGAGGTTATCTCTAGACACAGGTGGTATCAATATTCTCATAGTGTTTACGAAGTGTCCTAGCCTCTCTATATGAGCATACTTAATTCTCACAATAACCCTACGAGATAGGTATTATCGTCTTCACTTTGAGAATAGACTGATACATAACTTCATTGCTCA
This sequence comes from Neomonachus schauinslandi, assembly GCF_002201575.2. NCBI lineage: Eukaryota > Metazoa > Chordata > Mammalia > Carnivora > Phocidae > Neomonachus > Neomonachus schauinslandi. The sequence goes on from NC_058413.1 coordinate 102,181,775, forward strand.
AGGTACCACACCTAGTACGTGATAAAGCTGAGATTGGGATCTAGGCATTCTGGCTCCAGAATCCTTGCTTTTAACTACCAAGCTGTGAGGAAGTCTCCTGTAGCTCTCTGGCAGTTTCAGGACTGGATAGGCACCCGTCTGCCAATACCCAGGTATCGGAACAAGAGAATCGGTCACCGGGTAATCCAGACTTTAACTGACTACTCTACCCTCAGTGCTGGTGAGAGTCTAGGCAGAGGTGAGGACTTGTCTGAGGGGGACTAGATAATTACAGAATAAGGTAAAGAAAAGTGGTGCTGAGCCGCAGCCTTTTAGACACAGGTGCTAACTTCATCAAAGCAATTCCTGACCTGTTTGTTCCTCCTCCTCCAAAAGAAGAAATGAACCATTAGTTACACAGACTTTTTCCCCCTGAAGTCCTATCTTTCCACAGACTCAAGAGGCCTGTTTACCTCAATCATGGAGTCGTCCTCAAAGGGTCTGCTCACCCAGGTTACTCAGTTCTGGAACCTCCTAGATGATCTGGCTGAAACTAATCCTGAGAGCTACGAGAAGTTCATTCAACAGCAGCTGAAAGAAGGGAAACAGCTCTGTGCCACCCCAGAACCACAGCTCTGTCTACAAACCAGGATCCTGGTATGTAGTGTTGGTACCCAGGGATGGGAGGTCTTGAGCGAAAGAATCCTGGAATAATCAGAGAATCACTTACCTTTAGCTATTGCTACTTTAAGAAAACTTGAGGGAACCGCCACTCTAAAGGGAGAGTGAAACATAGAGTGGAAGATTATGTTGAAGGAGTAAGAATGGGAAATTCACATATGATATATTTTGGAGATCTCAGTCATTTTCTACTAGAATAAAAAAAAAGTAATGTAATGATTTAACAGAGACTCGTAGAAGTGGAAGTTTTTCAAATAAAGAGAACTTACTTGGCTGGGAGGTAAGGAAGTGGTGAAATAGGGTCATATTCACCCAGAAGAGCTGCTTAGATTGGTGCCCCCTCCTTCCTCCCAGTTCCTCTGGGAGCAACAACTGGATCTTGAAAAGTCAGTAGCTTGGGGGAAATGAGGTAACAGTACAATTTTCAAACACAGTTTAAATGCATGGAATGGCTTACTTGGTGACTAAAATTCTCACTCTTCAAATTCTGTGATGAGTTACCTTTATGATATTATTTTTAAATAAAAAAAACACTAGATTTTGAGATATGCAAAATTATTTGTTTTTTAGAAACCAAAGGAAAAAGTACTTTTTATTAATCTGTGTCAGTGGAAAAGGATCCCAGCTCCCCAGTCAACCACTCATCCAGTACCTCTAAGTGTTGGCAGACCAGAAGATATGTCTGAGACATCAGGTACATAGAATTAAGGGAGAGAAAGCACATTTTAAAAACTTTATTGGGAATAAGCATGGACCAGATTTTACTTGGTAAAAGGCATTACAAGTAAAATATTTTATTTGGTTATAATGTAGTTAATAACTAATAAGCATACCTTTATTTATATAAATTGAATGCTATTCAATTTTTCTAATAGTAACCCATATAAAATGCCAAGAAATGCCCTAATTGGAAATTTGTATATTTGGCACCATTGTGATTACCTCTGAAAAATACAGGAATAGAATTTTGCTTTCTAGCTTTATCCAGGATTATGACTTAATATATTACCTGACAGTATCATCAGTGAAACAAGTTGTCTTCATTTCACATCCTCTGAATTACACACACAGATGTTTATACAGTCATCGATGTTGCCTACAATCCTGATGTTCTCCAGGCAGCAGAAAAGGACCAAGTGAAAAAAGATCAATTAATACGGATGACCATGAAATGCATTGAGGAACAATTCCAGTTCACTCTCTCATACTCTTACAGTATCACTAAATTTAGAATAAAAGGAAGCATTCAAAGGATGAAACAAAATCTGATGGGAATGCAAGCTGACCCCACAGATTTAAGAGAGAAAATGAGAAAGGGTAAGTTAATGACTGTAAATGGAAAATTTAACTGATTTAAAATTGTTTTGCATCCTGTGTACATTTTGCAAACCAAAAATCTTGGTTTTAAAAGATGAGAAACTGGGGCGCCTGGGTGGCTCAGTCGTTAAGCGTGTGCCTTCGGCTCAGGTCATGATCCCAGGGTCCTGGGATCGAGCCCCGCATCGGGCTCCCGGCTTGGCAGGAAGCCTGCTTCTCCCTCTCCCTCTCCCCCCTGCTTGTGTTCCCTCTCTCACTGTGTCTCTCTCTGTCAAATAAATAAATAAAATCTTTAAAAAAAAAAGATGAGAAACTTTAGAAAAATATAAAGATTAGATATTAGAAATATTAACATGTCCTTAAAGATTTTTAAACCCTGCAAACTTTTTAACCAAGTTCTTTGGTTTAAGATTCTTTTTTTAAAGATTTTATTTATTTTTTAAAAAAAGATTTTATTTATTTATTTGAAAGAGAGAGAGAGTGTGGGGGGGGAAGTGGGGGGATGCAGAGAAAGAGAGAGAATCTCAAGCAGACTCCCCCCTGAGCACGGAGCCCAACTCTGGGCTTGATCTCACGATCCTGGGGTCATGACCTGAACTGAAATCAAGAGTCAGACGCTTAACCTGACTGAGCCACCCAGGTGCCCCAGGTTTAAGATTCTTTTTAGATTCCCAAACTAAATTAGCTTCAGCTTCTCTGCCATTTTGGCTAATGCCACAAATGTTACAGTTCATAGCCTGATAGTATTTTATGTTGTTGATTAACTTTGTGATTTCATCTCCCCCCCCCCTTTTTTTCCCATAAGAACTAACCCCTGAACAGATAAGTAGGACTGTGAGCAATTCAGATCACTTTCAGCTTTTATTGCCAAAAGGTGAAGTTTCAAGTAAAACACGGTGTCTGATTGAGGAGATTTCCAGTACAGAGATCCAGGTAGAGATGAAGGAACCAGCCTATGAATTAAAAATTGTGGCTGACCAGAATGAGAAGCCTCTGGAAATTGAAATAAAAGTTGAATTACCTGGTATTAATTCAGTATCTCTCTGTGATCTTAGTGTTTCTGAGGTAAGTTGAACAGGTAATACTATAAATTTGTATCAGTCAACATTTACCATATTATGCTGTAGTAACAAACTCCACAGTCTCGGTGGTTTGTAGCAATTTGCTCAGGTTGTATGTCAGGTGGGCCTGCTGTGTTCCAGGGGTCTTGCATATTTCAAGATACAGGTGAGATATGCCATTCTCATGAAAGAGGGAAAATAGAAATGGCCAAGCCATGCAATAGATCCTCAAACTTTCTCTCAGAGATAGTATATATCACTTTTACTCACATTCTATTAGCCAAAGTTAAGGCACCAGGCCAAATCCTACATCAACGGGGCTGGGAAGAATATTCTCACAGGTAGTCACAGGAATTCAAATGGCAAGGATGTATAATTCTTATTATACAAAAGAAGAGCAAAACATTGGCAAAAGGGGCACCTGGGTGGCTCAGTCGTTAAGCGTCTGCCTTCGGCTCAGGTCATGATCCTGGGGTCCTGGGATCGAGCCCCACATCAGGCTCCCTGCTTGCCGGGAAACCTGCTTCTCCCTCTCCCACTCCCCTTCCTTGTGTTCCCTCTCTCGCTGTCTCTCTCTCTCTCAAATAAATAAAATCTTAAAAAAAAAAAAAAAAAAATTGGCAAAGTCCTACAATCTACCACAGTCCAACTCTCAAGGACACAAATATTTGCTTCTTTCCCCAAGAAAGGCATTTCCAGTCCCAGTATCAGACTCTAAAATACAGGATTTTGCCATTATAATCTGCATTTTCCTCTTGAACCACAGACCTATGAACTACAAAGACAAGTAATCTACTGCCATAGCCACATGCACCGTACAATGTGCAATGGAGAGAGGATAACCGTAATTAACAGTCTCAGTTTGGAAAGGGGGAAAATATGAGGCACACAGCAGCTATTGGTGCACAGCAATTCTGGTATCCTGGAAGGCAGATATCGTGAGGGTCCCTTTCCTGTAAGTAGAGGGTGTTCTTGGTTAGGTCTCATTACAAGATTCCTTGATTACCTAGCCCCCTAGTTCCATTGTTTTCCATGACTTTCAGCTTCATTCTTTGGGTGGTGTTTACTTTTTTTTTTAAGATTTTATTTATTTATTTGACAGAGAGAGAGACAGTGAGAGAGGGAACACAAGCAGGGGGAGTGGGAGAGGGAGAAGCAGGCTTCCCGCCGAGCAGGGAGCCCGATGCGGGGCTCGATCCCAGAACCCTGGGATCATGACCTGAGCTGAAGGCAGACGCTTAACAACTGAGCCACCCAGGCGCCCCGGTGTTTACCTTTTTCTTACCCACACTGGCCACATCGGAAAAGAACATTGGAGAATAGGCCATCCTTACGTGCTGAGCAGTTTACTCACCCTGTTACACGCTTTTGGAATGTTGGGGATCCAATGTTTTCGTCTAGACTGGTAGCATTTTACTTCTTTGATTCTAATCAGTGCCACACCCATGATTCTTTATTAGGCATGTCCCTTTTTCAATGGCCTTTTTTTACTTAATTGCTGTCGTTTGAGCCAAATGTAGGGATTAACTGAGCTCCACCTTAATCCAGTTAGAGGTTTTAACAGAGTATAATGACGTGTGATTCAATCTTCTAGGCTGTCTTAGTCTTTGTTGCTAAGAAATGAATTCTCAATTTTATTTTTTACTGGTTTAAAATAAAAATTAGTTCCATTTCTCAGTCCTGAAGTCTTAGAATTTTGGGGCTTTGTATGGTCTTTTAATCCTACTTGCAAACTAGGAAATTCTTTTCGAAGCTCCTCTCTTTTTGTAGTAGCTTATTAAATGTAGCCAATAGAAACAATGCATGTTACCAACATTCTGTTTTCACACTTTACCTGAAAGCCACACATTAACGAGGTGCAGTTAGTTGTCTTTCAAATTACTGTGCTGGTTTTACTAAGGGCTTTATCACTACAAAACATGGATCACCATTTTTCCTATTGCCAATACATTTTCCTCGCTGTTTGCTGGTCAGCCACAAAGTCAATGCCACATAATCTAGGATGGCAACACCCAATTTATGGCACTGTATCAGTTAACTTTTGATGTACTGAGCAGCAGTAACAAAAAACCTCAGGGAGTGACAGCAGCAACTGTACAGCTCATTGCAAGTCACATGGCAGTGAGCTCCTCCTCTTACGGGAAAGGAGTAACTGAATAATCCAGTAACATATTTTAACCAGGAGTTACTTTCTATTTTCATATTTTAAAATACTTTGATTTGTTATTCTTAGGATGATTTATTGATTGAGGTCTCTGAGAAGTACAGATTACATCTGAATCTTCCGGAATCTGTGGATACTGAAATGACTACAGCCAAATTTATCAAAGAGAAAGCTACCTTAATCGTCATAATGCCATTGGTGTAAGTCAAGAGCATCATCTGCTTTGGGTTTTCAGTAAAGGCATGTGAATGATAGGACCTTCATTATGGGTGAAGAGGTAGTGGTTTACCTTAAACACTAGTATTTTCTAAGAGTTCTTTTTGATGGAATGAGATTTTCTCATCAACTTAATGTTTATCTTTTTTAATTTTCTCCTCAAACTTGGCTAGAAGCAGAAACTATTAAAAACGGTATTGCCGTGATATACTTGTTTTGAAGCTAATGGTCTTAAAGTAACAAATTGTCACTTGGGAAAATTCTATGTTTCCAAGTAAATTGTGAAAATTCTTGGTTTACTGGTTGAAATTCTGGTTTATTTGGTTGTCTCTAGCAAATTTTTGCATCAGGAATAAATCTCAAACTGTAAATTTTCTATTACCAAGAGGAACTGAAGCAGTGAAAGTTTCCTCCAGCTATAAAGTTACAGGGCCAATGTACTAGCATGCAAACTTCTGTACTTCTATAAAACAGTTCTCATGGGAGGAGTCCAAGCTACCCGTCAGACCTTTTAATATCAAATATAGACTTGTCTGTGGACTGGATACCATGATGCAGTAACAATAACAAGATGTTATGGTACAGAAAATGCAAAATAAATCTAACCCTAAGAAAAAGGATGTGACTTTGGGACAAGTGCCTTTCTCCTATGAAAATAATTTTAAGACAGAAGGATGTATTTATCAACTTTGTCTGTCAGATGGTTGTTCAATACAGAAGTATTAACTTTGATGTTTAAGCATCCTTAATCATCTTTCCTAGATACAGTACAGCTTCCTTGTAATAGTTTCTAGTTCAACGTAATGTCTTTAAAGTCCTTATTAATTTTAAAGCTTTTTAACTTTAGAAACTAATATAGTATATAGAATAGAAGCAATTGGTATGTGATACTTAAAAACAAATATAATTTTCTTAAGCCTGGTCTGGATTTGAATTCTCCCAGCAATAGGATAATTTACCATCTGAAGATTTTCTAGAACTGTATGATGTCCTAAAGTTAACACCCCTATTATAGTCTCATCCCTCAAAAAAACTTGGAATGCTTTCACCTTACCTTCTCTTCTACAAAATCACCGTCAATACTTGGCCTACAAACTCTCATACCTAACCACATAGAACTGGTTGAATCTCTGCTCTGGCACTCTTGGCACTTGGGTGTTACTTTTGTCAGCAGCTATGTGTTTGTGTACTCATTAATAAAATGCATATCAAGATCTAGCATTTTTTAGATTTTAAATTTACATCCTTGTTACTTTCCAAAATATTTTACTTATTTCAATGGATTTTTATATTCATAGAAATTTCTCCTCCTCCTCCCTCTCCCCCAAAATACCAAACTTTGCCCAGGAAGAACATTAATAACTGTGGAGTAGTTTAATATGAATCTTACCAAAATTTTTTTCCTTGAAACTGGAAAGTGAGATGGATATTAATTATCCTTGATTTAGAGACTAGATTTTTCTACAAGCTTGGTTTTATTTATTTTTTTTTAAGATCTGAGAGAGTGTCTGTGTGTGAGCAGGGGCAGAGGCCGAGGGAGAGGAGCAGACCCCCGCAGTGCAGGGCTCAATCTCACCACTTGGAGGTCATGACCTGAGCTGAAACCAAGAGTCAGATACTCAATCATCTGAGCCTCCCAGGTGCCCCTACAAACTTGGGTGATTATTTTCCCATGTATTCCAGGGTTTGTGCATTACTAGGTAAGGAGTACTCCTTGGAGCACATTCATATGATCTCAGGCTAGTTAACTCCTTTTTCAGACCATGCCTTGGGAAACCATAACTTCACTCACAAACCTCAGGATTGGTGTAAAATATCTAATACGGCCAGATTACGCTTTCATCTTGCTCTGTGGCACACTCCACCATGAGGTGCTTCAGTAACTCCTTGAGCTTAAAGTGTTAGATTATATCCTCCTAAACTCAGTCCTTTATTTTACTAATTCTACACGCTTCAAATGCATTTGTAATAAGAGTGTACACGTATATAGCTATCTCTGGCTTTAGTTTAATGTGAAAAATAATTACCAACAGGTCAAAAATTAGACAAGACACACTGAAAACAGTTTAATTTTTAAATAATTTCAACCAAAATTTTTAACTTTTTTTCTTTCAGTTCTGGTAAGAGAAATAGACTGAATCCATTTCTATTTATAATTTAGATTATACCTCAGGTTAATTTTTAACTCAGAATAATTTTTATTAGAAGACAACCTTTTATTATTCTTTCAAGGAAACAACAGAGCCATAAGCATTTGCTAAGAATGAATTATCTTTGAAGTTTCATGTATCTGAACCAGATGTGGCTCATACTGATGGTCCCTTGCGATAAGCTTGTTCCTTCTTCATAATCTTCAATTCAAGCTAACATTACTAATTACTGAAAAATCAATTTAATGTACCGTTTTCATAATACAGCAAGGGAAAATATTCTGGAATATATGCAGTGTCACTTCTGCACCATGTAATAAAGAACATTTAGAAACAGATTCAACACCGAAAGACCTAAATTTCAGGGGACTGCTCCACATATATACACAGCAACACTGGTTAGATTTATTTTAAATAGTCATAAACAATTCCAAATAATTTATTAAAACACATTAATAGAAAGTCTGGAATTGTGACAATATTCCAAATTCATTTTTATTATCCCGAGTATCACCTCCTCCACTCCCCCTCCCCTAAGAAAGGCAAACTGTAACAAAAAGGAAAAAAATATTTAGGCTGATAAGGCAGCAAGCAACCTAAACTATTTTTTTTCTTTCCAATAGGATTTTAGGACTTCCTTATTGTACATGAGACAACATTGGGTGGAAAAACACAGAACACTTTCTTTGTACACACTGAACATTTTTTACTTAATCCAAGTAGAAATGACCACTTCGCTTCTAATCTTTTAGCATTCCCAACTGCTTACCAATGTCTATCTCCCCCTCTTCCTTTCAGACAGGATTTGGTGATAAATGGACTTCAGCACACATCTCACTAGAAACCATATTTTACATATGTACACTTATTCCACAGTTCCTTGATACAGTTTTCCAAAGTTATATGAGTAACAGATTCTGATAATTAAGTTTATTTGCAAATAACCACCAATTAATCTTCGAGGAATAATTTCTACTTTTTGTTAAATTCTATAAACATATTTTATTTGGAGGTAATTTTAAATTCTGCTCTCAAAATTATGTATGTAAGTTGTTTAAATAAATACCCACACAAATTCTCATTTATGCCAAGTAGCTGGTTTATATATATCTTCATCTCAAGAGGCCAAACAACCATTTCAGGATTCATAGAAAAATAAAGGACAGCTCGTTGAAGAAGTCTAAGAAAAAGTTAATTTTTAAAATTTCACTTATTTTCCTTGAAGTTCTCTACTCTTCCCATCCATGATAAACCAAGATCATGTCATAGAAAAATTTAAATTAGGGTTAAATTCCAAAATCAAGCTTCAATTCAAACCCTTTCTCTAAGAGAACGGACTTCTCTTTCCCTCAAATATGAGCAAAACATTTGAGGCAATTAAATTTCAAAACCTCAAGGTTTCATCCAGATTACCTTTATATATCTGTTTCAATAGGGAACCAGAATTCTCCCTCTACATTTCCCAATGGAAGTACTTATCACCAAAGGGCCAGGCCACATGTTCCCTTGACTAGGAATACACAGCTCAAAATCTGGTGTTCATTAAATGTGTACAATATGTGGGTGTAATTGGCATTTAAAAAATTCAGTGATGCCCATTACAAATAATTTATCTGGACAGACTCAAAAATAACTGGTTAACTTTAAAATAAAAAGAACAACCTGTGTAATAACATATTTATATCTTGGTAAGAATGAATCATTGTGACCTGGGAGAGTCTAGAAATTCTTGGGTTAATTATAACAACATGGTGATAGGTTTTTCAAGGTACTTTCTAAACTCAGCAAGCCACTGGGCTCCAACTGCTCCATCCACAACCCGATGATCACAACTGAGTGTAACAGACATCATGCTAGCCACATCAAATCTAGAAAAAGATAAAAACATTATTAGGTATTCTGAAAGCAATCACTAGTTTTTAGCCAGTAACCAACCCAAATGCCAACTCCAACCAGGTAATATTATTTTCCACCTACTCTTAATGTACTATACACCTCTGCCTCACCCTCTAGATAGACAGACCAAACAGCATGGGCTGGCAAACTACAGCCCACAGGCCAAATCCCGCCAAATGCAGGTTTTCTGGAATTCATTTATGTATTGCCTATGTCTGCTTTCTCACTACAATGTCAGAGTATTTGCAACAGAGACCATAACTCAGAAAGCCTAAAATATTTACAACCTGGCTCCAAGGAAAAGTATGCTCACCCCTCACCTGTAGTAAATAAGGCTTCCCCTTTCAAATAGGATTAACTGCATTTAGTAAAAGAAGAGTTGCTGCCCTGAGAAACTTCATTCTACACTTACGCCTGACTCTACCTGAAGCTCCATAGGCCATGACAATAATTATAAAACTGAGACTCAAACACAGGTATTATGTAAAAACAAACAAAAACACACCACAACAACCACCAAAAAACAAACAGGTATTATGTAATGAAAATGAACTTACAACTCCTTCTTTATTTTGGTACTTACCCTTTTTCATTATCTGCGGGAACCAGTCTATCCTCTGAAGCACCAATTGCCAAAATACATGCTTGAGGTGGGTTAATAATAGCAGAGAAGTTCTTAATTCCAAACATTCCTAAATTGGAGATTGTGAAAGTGCCACCCTAGAGGAAAGAGATTAAAAATAGATCATGTTAATTGCTTGTCAACATAAGCCAGAAAAAAAAGACAAATGTTCTGTGGAAAGACCTTAAGATAATCTTTAAGAAAGGCCTCTGAGGGGCGCTTGGGTGGCTCAGATGGTTAAGCGTCTGCCTTTGGCTCGGGTCATGATCCTAGGGTCCTGGGATCGAGCCCCACATCGGGCTCCTGGCTCAGCGAGGAGCCTGCTTTTCCCTCGGCCTCTGCCTCTCTCCCTGCTCATGCTTTCTCTCTCTCTCTCTCTGTATATCTGTGTCTCAAATGAATAAATAAAAAATCTTAAAAAAAAAAAAAAGGCCTCTGAACTACCATAAAAAAAAATTAGAAAAGGAAAGGAAAACAGCATGAAGTGACAGATGTGACTTAGCTTAACTATGATCATCTCAATGTATCTCACAGTACATACAGCAAAACATCAAAGCTATATATTCTGAATATATACAATTCTTATTTGATATTTATAAATCAAAAAAGCTGAAAGGGGGGAAAAAAGGCAGGCCTTAATGGAATACACTTTAATGAAAATATATAACCATTACAAGTATGAACGTAAGTCATAAGTTTTGCAAACTGCTGGAAAATGTCTTTTCAGATTTTGATAGGATAGGATATTCACCTTTTCTGTGTTTTCAGGGACTTGTGTAAGAATATAAGGCAGAATCAAAGGTGAAAAATGCAGTAAAAGCATTATGCCACCCTTTTTTTTTTTTAAAGATTTTATTTATTTGAGAGAGAGAAAGAGAGAGCACGAGTGGTGGAGAGGGGCAGATGGAGAGGGAGAAGCAAACTCCCACTGAGCAGGGAGCCCGATGCGGGGCTCGATCCCAGGACACCAGGATCATGACCTGAGCCCAAGACACTTAACCGACTGAGCCACCCAGGTACCCAGCATTATGCCACCCTTAAATATAACATAATTCTTAACATTCAGAAGGGAAATAAATAATACCTTACCTGGAACTCATGAGGCTGTAGTTTACCCTCTCGTGCTTTGGTTGCTAAAGAAACAACATCATTAGCAATGGCTTCCAGTCCTTTTATATGTGCATTAAATACGATAGGTGTAATGAGCCCTGCAGGAGTACTGACTGCAACACTGATATCCACAACATGGTTTCTATTTCAAAAGAAAAAAGAAAAGGAAATTTCAGTAATCATCACAATATTTATTAAGAGCTTATGTGTCAGGTTAAGTAAGAATATTGACATTTACCTCAGTTTGGGCTACTTTTCAGCCAGAGGGATATCTTTCCTGGTTTTTACATTTTGCTATGCCCTCTTCTTAACTTGGACTTTTTAAAAATGAACAAGAAATGTGTCAGTAGGTTGGTTTCACATGTGCTCTAACTGCCTTGCACCTACCTTGACTGACACATGGGTACAGGTGGAAAAGGCCTGGCATTCAGTGAGAATTACACAAAAAGAACTTCTTGAATTTTGAGATGGAGTGGAGTCTGCAGGCAGAGTCTAAGCAGATGGAAGGAAGAGTGGAGGGAGAGGACTGTGTTGTGGGAGAAACAGGAGAGCTCAGGATGTAGGGTGGTAGTGTCTCAGAACATAAAAGTAGGATTCCTAATCTGTGTTATGCCATGGGTACCTTTGCATCTGGGTCCCTTCTCAGGATATGTATTTTTAACACAGAACATAAAATACTCAATTACCACAAACAAAACAAATACAACTAAATAAAAAAACAACTATATTGAAATTCAAAATTGTGATATATGTATTAACTCAGTAACAAGATCTGGCAAGAGGTCTAATAACTGCTAAAATTTTGATGTAGTGATAAGCAAAAAAAACACTCTTTTGAAAGACACCTGCAACAACTACAATCTGATAAGAAAATAAGTGATTTTTATTGGTCACCAGTACAAGTACTGTTAATAATACCTCTATGATTTGTTCTCTACATTTATAGTAGGAGGAAATGCCAAATTTCAGTTAGAGATTAGTGGAAAGGAATGATTTTTCCCCCTCATCCAAGTTCCCAAACTCTTAAATTGTATCCACAGCCTCCTTGGGGTTTGTGTTAGGGCCCCTGCCGAAGTGTTCTCTACAATTGAGAAAAAATTAAAACCTCACATGAAGAAGAACTCCAGCTACTTCTAGGCTCAAGCTTTAGAATATTATGGGTACCAAATCCCTCAATGTGCCCAAGCTGACCAGGGGCAGTGGGACTGTCACTTGCAAACACAAGGACCTGGTCGAATAATAATGTGTGACCCCTTAGCAGCTACCACAGCTGGGCTATGGCCAAGGTATCACAGCAAATACTGTTTTCTTTTTCTTTCTTAAAGATTTTTATTTATTTGTCAGAGGGAAGGAACGCACAAGCAGGGGGAGCAGCAGGCAGAGCAGGCAGAGGGAGAAGCAGGCTCCCCACTGATCAGGGAGCTCAATGTGGGACTCGATCCCAGCACCCTGGGATCACGACCCGAGCCCAAGGCAGCTGCTTAACTGACTGAGCCACCCAGGCGCCCCCAATACTGCTTTCTTATAATTATCCTGTCACTCCAAAATCTTCCTCCTAAGAGAGTAAGCATGGTGTTTCTTATCTTGCTCACCACTGAATATAGCAGACAGTACATGTTCAATATTTGCTGAATGGCTATATAAACAAATGAATGAAGGGCATTTGGTAGCAACTAACGAACAATTCACAGAACTTGGCCTGTAACAATCTGCTCATCAAAGAAGTGTTTTCTTCAGATACTCTTAGAAGGTTAAATATTAATTTACCCTATGACCCAGTAATTCTACTTCAAGTCAGCACAGAGAATTGTACACAGATGTTCATAACAGCTCTCTAAAAGATAGTTCTTTGTCTTAATCCCAGAATCTATCAATGTGACCTTATTTAATAAAAAGATCTTTGCAGGGGTGCCTGGGTGGCTCAGTGGGTTAAGCGTCTGTCTTCGGCTCAGGTCATGATCCCAGGGTCCTGGGATCAAGCCCCGCATTGGGCTCCCTGCTCAGCGGGGAGCCTGCTTCTTTCTCTCCCGCTCCCCTTGCTGTGCATGCTGTCAAATTAAAAAAAAAAAATCTTTGCAGGTTAATCAGGATTTTGAGATGAAATCATCTGGGTTATCTGTGTGGGATCTAAATCCAATGCCAAGTGTCCTTGTAAGAGACAGAAGAGAAAAAGGCCATGTGAGTTTGGAGTTATGTAGCCACAAGCCAACGAATGCCTGGAGCCATCAAAACTGGAAAAAGCAAGGGGAGATTCTCCTCTAGAGCCTATGGAGGCTGTGCAGCCTTGCTAACACCTTGCTTTTGGACTTCAGGCCTTCAGAACTAAGAATAAATTTTTGTTTTAAGCCACCAATTTTGTGGTAATTTATACAGAAGCTCTAGGAAACTAATATAGTCTATAAGGAATAGTAAGACCTTCAAATGTTCTCCAAGAGGGGGGGTGACCAAGGAAAAAATTAGAATAAGCAGGTTACCTGTTATGTTTGACAAGACTGGAAAATGGTTTAGAGTTCTCTTGGAAACTTTCAGAAAGAACTGATGATGAGTACATAGGCCCTTCTTAGGCAACCATTAAGATCAGTTTGGCCAGTATTCACAGCATACTACATGTCTTAGTTATAAATAATATTTTCATAGGCATAAAAATATTAATACTGAAATTGATTTATCCAAAATTTGTGCTATAATCAATTTGGTAGGATTGTCATGTGTGTGTGTGTGTACGGAGGGTACAACAAATCAGTTGATAAAGAAAATGAAAAATCCATAAAGGGCAAGAGAAAAATGTTATTTAGAAATATGAAGATGGGGTGCCTGGGTGGCTCAGTTAGTTAGGCGTCTGACTCTTGATTTTGGCTTAGGTCATGATCTCAGGGTTGAGAGATTGAGCCCCACACTGGGATCCACACTGAGCATGGAACCTGCTTGAGATTCCCCTTCTCTCCCTCTTGCTCTGCCCTCCCTGCTCGTGCTGACTCTCCAAAAATAAAATAAAATGAAATAAAATCTTTTTTTTTTTTAAAGATTTTGTTTATTTATTTGACAGAGAGAGACACAGGGAGAGAGGGAACACAAGCAGGGGGAGTGGGGGAGGGAGAAGCAGGCTTCCCGCGGGGCAGGGAACCCGACGCAGGGCTCGATCCCAGGACCCTGGGATCATGACCTGAGCCGAAGGCAGACGCTTAACGACTGAGCCACCCAGGTGCCCCTAAAATCTTTTTTTTTTAAAGATTTTATTTATTTGTTAGAGAGAGAGAGCACAAGTAGGGGGAGTGGCAGGCAGAGGGAGAAGCAGGCTCCCCAATGAGCAAGGACCCTGGGATCATGACCTGAGCCAAAGGCAGACACTTAACCGACTGAGCCACCCAGGCGTCCCAAAATGAAATAAAATCTTAAAAAAAAAAAGTTGTATTTGCCTCTTAGAAGTAAGACCTCACATAGGTCACCATAAGCCATGAAGCAATATTCTAATGTATATACTACTATTTTAATAGAAATTAAATTAATAATAAGATTAAAAAATCTACATAGTAGAACAAGCCTCAGTGCAAGAGTCAGAATTGCTACTCACTAACATATTAATTCAGGAAAGTTATTTAACTCCTTGAATCCTCAGTTTCTTCATCTGTAAAATGGGAGTGAAAGCCCCTAGGTAATGAGGTGGCCATAAGGATTAAAATGAGAAAACATGTGAAAGACACTGAGTACCATGCCAGTCACAAGCCACCATAATATTAACAAATGTTTCTTGGTTTTGTTTTCAATTTGCCCCCATTAAAGTTCAGCAGAACTAACTGGTGAACAAAAACCATTTCAACCCTTCTTTGTAACAGTTGTTATCAACTTATTCACATCTGTAAACTTACCTCCCTCTTCTAAACTCAAAGAATTTTTAGTCTTCACTAACTAAACTTAGCATTATCTCATAAATAGTTTTACACTGTTTTCAAACTGTTTTGCCTATGGAAGTCCTCTTCCTCCCTGTATTCCATTTCTCCTTATACCCTAATACTTGTTATACATGAGATAGCACAAGAAAACTGCTGATGGATATATACTTTCCCCAGCAGTATCTTACTTACTGTCTTATAACTGTGTCCAGCCAAGAAGAATTTGCTTCAGGAACTTTTAAACATGCCAAAGCTGAAGCTTTTATGATGAAGTCATTGACAGAAATTTTGCTTCTCCCTTCTAACATCTGCAAAGACAAGAAATCATTGTAGTTTCTTAAACTCTCTTCCCAAAGACTGAAACTTGTCATCTGGCGGGGGATGGTGGGGGAAGAATACAAATGTCCTGAGGTGTAAAGGATGAAATGAAACTAAAAGTCGGTTCTTTCATCTTTTTTAACGTAGGCCTTTTCAGCTATAAGCTTCCTACTAAGCCCTCCTTTAGCTGCATCCCTTAAGTTACGGTTTATGCCTTCATTTTCACTTATCTCAACAAAACCAAAAGTTGGTTCTTTGAAAGGATCAACAAAATGATAATGTTTAGCTAGACTGACAAAAAAAAAAGAAGACTCAAATTCCTAAAATCAGAAATGAAATAGAACATTACTATGGACCCTACTGAAATAAAAAGGTTTGTAGGTAATGCTATGAACTATATCCCACAAATTAGATAATTTAGATGAAATGGAAGATTCCTAGAAAGACACGAACTGCCAAAACTGAATCAAAAAGGAATAGAACCCCTGAATCAATCTACAACTAGTAATAAAGAGACTGAATGGTAATTTAAAAACTAACCACACAGAACAGCCTAGATCCAGATGGCTTCCCCAAATGGTGAATTCTGCTAAACATTTAAAGAATATAAATTCTTGGGCGCCTGGGTGGCTCAGTTGGTTAAGCGACTGCCTTCGGCTCAGGTCATGATCCTGGAGTCCCTGGATCGAGTCCCTCATCGGGCTCCCTGCTCGGCAGGGAGTCTGCTTCTCCCTCTGACCCTCCGCCCTCTCATGCTCTCTGTCTCTCATTCTCTCTCTCTCAAATAAATAAATAAAATCTTTAAAAAAAAAAAAAAAAAAAGAATATAAATTCTTCACAAAATCTTCCAAAAAATAGAAGAGGAAACACTTCCCCCACTCATTCTATGAGGTCAGTATTAACCCAATACTAAAGCCAGACCAAAATATCACAATTAAAAAACAAAAAACAAAAAAAACAGCCCAGAAAAAACAAAACTACAGACAAATACCTCTTTAAGAATAGAGATCCAAAATCCTCAAAAAAAATTCTAGCAAACCAAATCCAGCAATATATGAAAAGGACTATTCACCATGACCAAATGGAATTTGTTCCAGGAATGCAAGGTTGGTTTAACATCTGAAAGTCAATTAATATAATAAAATACTAATAGAAAACAGAAAAAAATCACATGACCATCTCAGTAGACACAGAAAAAGCATTTGACAAAATTCAACCACCACTTCATAAAAACTAGGAATAGAAAGGAACTTCCCCAACCTGATGATAAAACAGATCTACAAAAGTTCCACAACCATCATCATATACTTCACTGGTGAAAGACTTACTTCCTCTTAAGATCAAGAACAAGACAAGGATGTCCACTTTGCCACTTCTAATCAACATTTTACTAGATGTGCTAGCCAGAGAAGTTGGGCAAGAAAAGGAAATAAAAGGCATCCAAATTGGAAAAGAAAAAGCAAAACTATCACTATTTGGAGATGACATGATTTTGTATATATAAAATCTTAAGGAACACACTAAATAAAAAACAAGGTTGCAGGATACAAGATTAATATACAAAAATCAATGCTATTTCTATACAGTAACAATGAACACTCTGAAATTTATAATAGTATTAAAAAGAACAAAATACCTAGGAATAAATTTAACAAAAGTACAAAAGCTTATACTCAAAAAACTGGACAAATTATTGAAAGAATTTAGAGAAGATTAATTAAAGTCCTAAATAAATGGAAAGACACCCCATATTCATGGAGGAGGAATGCTAAGAAGGCAGTATTCCCCATATTGATCTACAGATTCAATGATATCCCTATCCCTATAGGAAATATCCAAAATAGGCAAATCTAAGACAGAAAGGTGGTAAGTGACTGTCTAGGGTTGGGGAGGCTGGGAGGATTGGGGTGGGGGCTATGGCTAATGGGAGAATACTTTCATTTCAGGATGATGAAAATGTTCCAAAATTCATTGTGGTGATGGTCACAGAACTCTGAATATCCCAAAAGCTACTGAATCGTAAACTTTAAATGGGTACATGGTATGTGAAATATATCTAAATAAAACTGTTTAAATGAATAAAATAATACACTGGACATACATTTTTCATGTCTAATTTTCAAATAAATGTATTATAAAACAGCTGTAACATTTTGCCAATAAAAGCATGCAATCATCTCTAACTCTTGTAGCCAGTTACCTGTTAATCCTTAACTGCTTTGTTCATTCATGCATCTAATATTTGAGTACTCTGTTCTAGACATAGAATTCTAAAAGCCCTGGATATAAAGCAGTGAAAAAATGGGTAAAAATTCTACTCTTCGGCACCTTACATTCTAAAGGAGTGGATAATAAATAAATGAAACATATGGTATGTAAGATAATGATAAAGAGAAAAATAGAGAAGAACTAAAGGGAAAACTGACCACTCACCTCACTCCTCTGCCCTTAATTTTAGAATAAGGTGACTAGGGAAAACCAGAGAAGGTGATATTGAGTCAAATCCTTAAGGCAGTAAAGGAGGAAGGCAGGTGGATGCTAGAGGAAAAACATTACATGCAGAGCGAACACCAAGTGCAAAGGGACTAAAGTAGGAATATACAGGTGGAATGTTGAGGAACAGGAAGACAATCACTGGTTTTGCAGCAGAGTGAGCAAGTGGAAAAGTAGGAGGTCAGAGAGGTTATAGATAACCTGTATAATGCTGAGTGCCACTGGCCCACCCCTCTCTTCCTCTCTTTAAAAAAGTAAAATAAAATCAGAGGACACCATTTTCCATCATCAATGCACATATTTAACAAAAAATATAGGTAAAAATGTAAATGATTAGTGGGGTTAAAAACAAGAATTTTACAATTTATAGAGTTGGAATTTCCAGACCTTTTACCTTATTAAGTTCTTTCCGTACCAACAAAACTTCTCCCATATTTACATCAATGGAAAGGTAATAATGAGGTATGGTTTGCTTAGACTGCATTAACCGCTGTGCAATAACCTGAAATCAAAGAGATTAAAACATCATTTATCTTAAGCTCAGGTGAGACTTTACCTAATGCAGGGCTCTGTTTGCCCCTTTACCCTGCTCCCTGGTAATGGTTACCTCAAGCATTACCAGAACTGGAATATGCACCAGAACCTGGGCTCCTTTTAGTAGTATTTAATCAGAGCAATGTTTGTTTATCACAAGTATTTAATTGGCCAAACCAAACATCTTAAAACTAGTCATCTAAGATTCCCAACTAAAAAAAGTGTCTGCTAGCGTTTCAAACTGTGGATGCAATTGAACAATCAGAGTAAAGATGCCCCCCACAGCTTTGGTTGCAGATTTAGAGTTATAATCTTACACGACGAATGTTGCTGATTGGGACATCTGTGAAGACACCTGCAGGAATGGGTGCCACTCCTGGACCCACGGCAGGCACAGCAGCTGCTGGAGCCTATGGGCAAGTACAGAAGCTCTTAGTACCTGCTAGTGACTCTTACAGATGGCAAAGTAAACATTAAAAGGCTTACAGAAAATAGCTATTTCTATCCCAAGGGAGCAAAAGGGACTCAGATTTGTACTGTGCTTATGTAAGAAGTCTGTTTTTAATTTTTATATTTAGAATTCTGTGATGTTTTAAGTATTATTTTTCTTTGTTCAATGATTAATTTGTTAAAATAATTTTGTATTCGCAAAATTACCTTCAAGAAAAGCAGTCAAAGCATTCTTAAATTAAAAGGATTAGAGATAAACGTAAAACAGGGTAATTCACTTTTCTGAACAGTGTAAAGAAAAAACAATGATAAATCTTTCATTTTATTTATTTTAAAGATTTTATTTATTTGACAGAGAGAGAGCACAAGCAGGGAGGGTAGGAGAGGGAGAAGCAGACTCCCCGCTGAGCAGAGAGCCTGATGTGGGGCTCGATCCCAGGACCCTGGGACCATGACCTGAGCCGAAGGCAGACGTTCAACCGACTGAGCCACCCAGGCGCCCCATATCTTTCATTTTAAAACAAACATCTAGGGGCGCCTGGGTAGCTCAGTCCACTAAGTGCTCGCAAGGAGCCTGCTTCTCCCTCTCCTCCCTGCTCACGCTCGCTCTCTCTTTAATAAATAAATAAAATCTTTTAAAAAATAAATAAAGCAAACATCTAAATCACTAAATCATTTTCCTTAATTTTAGCTAATTATCTTAACACTTTAACCACCAAATAGGAAGTTGGTTGGCTATATGGATTTAATCCCTGTGTAGAATAATTACATAAAACTCAAACTCTAGTCAACAACTTGTAAGCGTGCATTTAAAAGTAGAGCCTGGATGAGAAGGAGAGGATTTGTTAGGAAAAATTTAGTACCACTTCTGAAGGAAAAAAAAAAAAGGAATGCATGTCAATGCAGCATATCATCTTTCCTTTTGTATGCTGAGTGACAGCACATTCATATCTAAATACTGCTAGCCAGTAAAATTAGACAAAAAACCCCACAATTCTGGTTAAGCTATTCCATTCATAAGTAATGTATGAAAGTGTCTAATAGGTTGGACAGCATTTTGCAGGGACAAACTACCAAAAGCAAAACAAAACAAAAACGCCAAATCTAACTCACAGGAACAGCTTTAGTAGGCACAAAAGAGTCGATATCCTTCTTGATGATTCTACCTTCTGGTCCTGTGCCTGGAAGAGATGCATAAATATCACATGTGAGAGCAGACTGCTGGTTCCTCCAGGAGATCAACACTATGATCCTGAAGTGCAAGTTCCTAAGGGTTCTCTACCAAAGACCCTCAAAGGGGTCACTCACTGCCTTACTCCTGCACCTTAACAGTCTCCCGAAGACAGCAGCTTTTGTCAATTATTAATTATAATTCAGAGTGCTCTCACTTGAGCTGTAGTGGTTCTTTTCTTTGTAACTACAGCAAATACTCTTTGTTAAGTACTTCTCTTTTAGAGTTTTACCTAAGCTGTACTTCATCTTTTCATGTTCTTTACTTTTAAGCTGGGAACTACTGACATATGAATAATGCTGAGTACAATTTATACTTCCCAAGGTCTAGCTGCCTCCTCTCTTAGTCAGCTCCGAAAAACCCTTTCTGAACCTTGAAATGGATCTCATTTGGTTTCTAGATTCACTTGATCATGAAGAATTCCCTTTGTACAAAGTCAACAGATACAACAATTGTTTCGGGCATATTAGGCAAGTTAAATTTTTCACCCCAAAATAGCCTGAGTAACTCTCAACTGCAGTGATCTCATCTTCAGAATCACTCCTTCCTTTTGTGGTCTCCATCATTTAGAGTTTCCTCACAGTGGCCAAGGTTCTAAACTGGCCTGTGTCAGAGACTGGGAATGAAGTATGTGCAAGGAAAGATCTTCAAATCCTTCACACAAGGAAAGATCTCCAAATCCTCTCACAAAGGGCTCACTTTTATTTTCACTCAATTCCTTCCTCCTCCCATCCACAACCATCCTCCCATCCACAACCAATCAGGTTTAACTTCAGGCCCAAACAGATAATTCTGAACCTTAATTCTAAGAAGACTCAGAAATTTAGTTATTAAAATACCTTTCACACTGCCCACTTCTAGAAAAAATTTGGTCAAACTGATTCATCTTCCCCCAGAGCAGACTTTTAAAAGGAGTCTTGTTGTATGCAGTTCGTCCCAACTCCTTTCCTTCATTATGAAAAATGAGTTGGCTAGGATTGTGTTTATCCTCACCCGGAGCTCTAGAACAGAGGTAGCAGTACCCCTATTAGATACCCCTCCTTTATAAACAACAGAAACCATAACCTCCCCTTACCACCAAGGCAGATCTGCCACAGCCCCTCAAGAGGAAGAAACCTGCAGTATCACCTGCCTTAGGCTGGGCTTTAGCCACCCACAAGAAATCAGGAGTCAATTGAAATCTTTTAAATCTTTTTGCCTATCTCATGAAGAAGGCACAACAGGCCATCATAAAGCAATATGGCTTAAAGGTAAGAACGCCAGACTAGGAGTAAAAAATGTAGGGTTGTTGTCAAATATAAATTAGAAAACTAGAGTCACTTAATCTCTTCTGGTCTTTAGTCTCATCTGTAGGATAAAGATTCTAATACCGGCCCCTGCTCAAAGGAAGGCTGTGAAGATAAAATGGGATAGTGATGTGAACGTGCTTTGCCTCAAATAAATATGAAACATGTATGAGCAGTTGTGAGACAAATCAAACTCTGAACATTAGGGTTTAGGCTTTAAAACAGTTTCTCCCCAAATGATTACATTTTGGTCATATTTGCTAAGTTATCTGTCCCTCCTAGGAGGGAAGGGGAACTGGAGACTGAGTTTAACAACTTACGGCCAAGGATTTAAATAACCATGCTTCTTACAGAAACTTCCATAAAAACTCTTTTAAAAAAACAAGATTTGGAGCTTCTGGGTTGGTGAACACATCAATGTGCTGGGTGGGTGGTACTCCCAGAGAGGGCATGGAAGCTCTGCACCCATCTCCCCTACAACCCTTGCCCTATGCATCTCTTCTATTGACTGTTGCTGTGTGGTATCCTGTACGATAAACTAGTAATGGTACATACAGTGCCTTCCTGAGTTCTGTGAGTCCTTCTAGTGAATTCGCATACATGAGGACTTCAACTGACATCAGAAGTGGGGGCAGTCTTGTGGGACTGAACCCTTAACCCTGTAGAGCCTGACATTAACTCTGGAGAGTTAGTGTCAGAATAGAACTGAAGTGTTAGATACCCAGGTGGTGGCAGAGAATTGACTGCTGGTGTGGAAAAAACATATCTGGTGACAATCACTGATCCTCTCAACTCACTTATTCTAGACCATTCCCTCTTACTGCAAAATTTCTTCAACCTCACCAAGACCCCCCATTCCACTGCCTCAACTGCTCTCATCATCATTTCCCTATCATCTTCACCTCTTCCTCACCCCACTTACACTGGGTATCACGGTTATACTCACTCGCTGGTCAAACTCTAAACTGTCTGCCTTCTCAATGGCAGCATCAGAGTAGCTTAATGCTGTTGGGATCAAAAAAGTGCACACATAGGGGCGCCTGGGTGGCTGAGTCGGTTAAGCATCCGCTTTTGATCTCAGCTCTGGTCTTGATCTCAGTCTCAGGGTTGTGAGTTCAAGCCCCGCATTGGGCTCCATGCTGGGCGTGAAGCCTACTTAAAAAAAAAAAAAAAAAAGTACACTTAGATGACTAATTATACTCTAAATTCAGAGCCACAAACCTGAAATAGGAATGTTTTTCTATTTCTTTGTGTCATCTTCAATTTCTTTCATCAGTGTTTTATAGTTTTCAAAGAATAGATCTTTTACTTCTATAGTTCGGTTTATTCCGACTATCTTAGGGTTTTTGGTGCAACTGTAAATGGGACTGATTCCTTGATTTCTCATTCTGTTGCATCACTGGTGTATAGAAATCCAAGAGATTTCTGTATGTTGATATTGTATGCCGTGACATTACTGAAATCGTCTATCAGTTCTAGCAATACTCTGGGGAGTCTTTTGGGTTTTCTATATAGAGGATCATATCATCTGCAAATAGTCGCAGTTCTACTTCTTCCTTGCCAATTTGGAAGCCTTGTCTGACTGCTGAGGCTAAGACTTCAGTGGTGAGAGCGGACACTGTGTCTTGTTCCTGACCGTAGAGGAAAAGCTCTCAGTTGTTCCCCACTGAGGATGGTATTAGCTATGGGTTTTTCATGTATGGACTTCATGATGTTGAGGTATGTTTCCTCTATCCCTACTTCTTTGAGGGTTTTTATCATGAATGGATTTGTACTTTGCCAAATGCTTTTCTGCATTTAGAGGACCAAATGGTTCTTATCCTTTCTTTTATTAACTGGTGTATCATGTTGGTTAATTTGTAAGTATTGAACCACCCTTGCAACCCAGGAATAAATCCCCCTAGATTGTGGTGAATGATTCTTTTAATGACTGTTGGATTCGATTTGCAAGTATTTTGTTGAGAATTTTTGCATCCATGTTCATCAGGGATATTGGCCTGTAGGTTTTTTTAGTGGAGTCTTTGTCTGATTTTGGTATCAGGGTACTGCTGGCCTCATAGAATCAGTTCAGAAGTTTTCCTTCCATTTCTATTTTTTGGTATAGTTTGAGAATAATAGGTATTAAGTCTTCTTTAAATGTTTGGTAGAACTCCCCCGTGAAGCCATCTGGCCGTGGACCTTTGTTTGGGAGATTTTTGATTACTGATTCAATTTCTTTGCTGGTTATTGTCTGTTCAAGTTTTCTATTTCTTCCTCTTTCAGTTTTGGTAGTTTATATGTTTCTAGGAATTTATCCATTTCTTCCACATTGTCCAATTTGTTGGCATATTCTTTTACAATCCTTTTTATTTCTGTGGTATTGGTTTTCTCTCATTTGTGATTTACTTGGGTCTTTTTTTTTTTTAAAGATTTTATTTATTTATTTGACAGAGAGAGACACAGCGAGAGAGGGAACACAAGCAGGGGGAATGGGAGAGGGAGAAGCAAGCTTCCTGCGGAGCAGGGAGCTCGACGCGGGGCTCAATCCCAGGACCCGGGGACCATGACCCGAGCCAAAGGCGGACGCTTAACGACTGAGCCACCCAGGCGCCCCTCTCTTTTCTTTTTGGTAAGTTTGGGGAGAGGTTTATCAATTTTATTTTTTTATTTTATTAATTTTTTCCAAGAACCAGCTTCTGATTTCATTGATGTTCTACTGTTTTTTTTAGTTTCTATATCAATATTTCTGCTCTAATCTTTATTATTTCCCTTCTTCTGCTGGCTTTGGGCATCATTTATTGTTCTTTTTCTACATCCTTTAGGTATAAGTTTAGGTTGTTTGAGATTTTTCTTGCTTCTTGAGGTAGGCCTGTATTGCTATATACTTCCCTCTTACGACTGCTTTTGCTGCAAACCCAAAGGTTTTGGACCACCGTGTTTTCATTTTCATTTGTTTCCGTGTGTCTTTTTTTATTTCTTCTTTAATTTCCTGATTGACCCATTCATTTGTTAGTAGCATGTTGTTTAATCTCCATGTATTTGTGGCATTTCCAAATTTTTTCTTGTGGTTGACTTCAAGTTTCACAGTGTTGTGGTAAAAAAATATGCATGGCATGATCTCAATCTTTTTGTACTTGTTGAGGCCTGATTTGTGACCTAGTATGTGATCTATTCTGGAGAATGTCCCATGTGCACTTGAAAAGAATGTGTATTCTGCTGCTTTTGGATGAAATGTTCTGAATATATGTTAAGTCCATCTGGTCCAGTGTGTCATTCAGAGCCATTGTTTCCTTGTTGATATTGTTTAGATGATCTGTCCATTGATGTAAGTGGGGTGTTAAAGTCCCCTGCTATTACTGTATCATTATCAATGAGTTTCTTTATGTTTGTTATTGTTTTACATATTTGGGTGCTCCGAAGTTGGGGGCATAAATATTTACAATTGTTAGATCTTCTTGTTGGATAGTCCCTTTTATTATGATATAGTCCCCTTCTTCATCTCTTGTTACAATCTTTGATATAAAATCTTGTTTGTCCGATTTAAGCACTGTTACTCTTTCTTTTGGTGCCATTTGCATAATAAATGTTTCTCCATCCCCCACTTTCACTTTTTTAAAATTTTTATTTTTTATCCTTAAGTAATCTCCACACCCAATGTGGAGCTTAACCCACAACCCCGAAATCAAGAGTCACATACTCCACCAACTGAGCCAGCCAGGTGCCCCACTATCCCCTTTAAATTTGCAGGTGTCTTTAAGTCTAAAGTGAGTCTCTTGTAGGCAGCATATAGATGGGTCTTGTTTTTTATCCATTCTGACACCCTGTCTTTTGCTTGGAGCATTTAGTTCATTTACTTCAGAGTAATTATTGATACTCTTTTTAGTGCCATTTTATTACTTGTTTTGTTGTTGTTTTTGGAGATTTTTCTTGGTTCCTTTCTTATCTTTGTCAACTTTTGGTCTTTCCTTCCTACTCAAAGAATCCCCCTCAGTATTTCTTGCAGGACTGGTTTAATGGTCACGAACTCCTTTAGTTTTTGTTTGCCTGGGAAGTGTGTGTGCGTGCGTGCGTGCGTGTGTGTGTTTTAAGTAGGCTCCACGCTTGGTGTGGAACCCAACACAAGGCTTGAACTCACAACCCTGAGATCAAGACCTGAGCTGAGATCACCCAGGCACCCAGATTTTCTGGGAAACTCTTTTTTTTTTTTTTTTAAGATTTATTTATTTTAGAGAAAGAGGGGAGGGGCAGACGGAGAAGGAGAGAGTCTTAAGCAGACTCCTTGCTGAACATGGAGCCCGTTGCAGGGCTCAATCTCAGGACCCTGAGATCATGACCTGAGCCGAAACCAAGAGTCAGACGTTTAACCAACTGCACCACCCCAGCGCCCCTGTCTGGGAAACTCTTCATCTCTTCTTCTATTCTGAATGACAGCCTTGCTGGATAGAGTGTTCTTGGCTGCAGATTTTTCCCATTCAGCATGTTGAATACATCATGCCACTCTCTTCTGTTGTGCCAAATTTCTGTGGAGAGATCTGTAGCTACCCTTATGGGTCTTCTAAGTTAAGGACTTCTTTTGTCTTGCTGCTTTTAGGATTTTTTTTTTTTATATCACTATGTTTTGCAAATTTAACTACAGTATGTCTTGGTGTTGGCCTGCTTTTGTTGATTTTGATGGGAGTTCTCTGTGCCTCCAGGATTTGGTTGTCTGTTTCGTTCCCCTGACTACAGAAGTTTTCAGCTATTATTTCCTCAAATAAACCCTGTGCCCCCCTTTCTCTTCTTCTTCTTCTTCTTCTTCAGGGACTCCTATGATATGAATGTTATTATGTCTGATTGAGTCACTGAGTTCCCTAAGTCCACTCTTGTGATCCATCATTCTTCTTTTGTTCAGCTTCATTATTTTCCATAATTCTAGTCTCTGCATCACTTATTCGTTCCTCTGCTTCTTCTATCCTAGTGGTCATTACATCCAGCCAGTTTTGAATCTCAGTTATTGCATTTTTCATTTCTGCCTGATTGTTTTTTAACTCTTTTACTTCTGCAGTCTGAGTCTCCCTGATGTTTTCCATGCTGTTCTCAAACCCAGCGAGTATCCTTATGATTGTTGTTTTAAATTTTCCACCAGGCATATTACTTATATCTGTTTCGATTAATCTCTGGTCATGACCTTTTCTTGTTCTTTCTTTTGGGATGAATTCCTCCACCTTGGCATTTTGTCTAGGTCTCTGTCTTGTGTGTGTTAGAAAAGCCTGTTATAGGGGCACCTGGGTGGCTCAGTTGTTAAGCGTCTGCCTTAGGCTCAGGTCATGATCCCAGGGTCCTGGGATCGAGCCCCGCATCGGGCTCCCTGCTCTGTGGGAAGCCTGCTTCTCCCTCTCCCACTCCCCCTGCTTA
The DNA here is from genome assembly GCF_002201575.2 of Neomonachus schauinslandi. Lineage (NCBI taxonomy): Eukaryota > Metazoa > Chordata > Mammalia > Carnivora > Phocidae > Neomonachus > Neomonachus schauinslandi. The sequence continues at coordinate 102,208,546 of NC_058413.1, forward strand.
TGTTCCCTCTCTCGCTATCTCTCTCTGTCAAATAAATAAATAAAATTTTTTTTAAAAAAAAAGAAAAGCCTGTTATATTTCCTGCTCCAGAGAGTAATGGCTTCAAGAAGAAGTCATACAGTGCCCAGGGCCTGGCACTGCAGGGAGTGTCTCTAGCGTGCTGTGTGCACTCTGCCGCTGCATGCTGGCTGCTCTATCCGTCAGTCAATCCTTGCCTAGAGTGGGCAGTGTTTGGACCCTGGTCAGAGTATGGCGAGTTTCAACTAGGTATGCTCTGATCCATTTGTTAAATGAGACCCGATGCTACTTCCGCTAGAACTGAAGCTTTGCAGAGCTCTATGGTCAGGAGATATGGTATGTGCGAGGGTCTGTGCTGATCTTCTGGGGAAAGGACCTGCTGCGCTGGTTCTTAGGCACACGTGCGTGAGAAAAGCAGTACCAGCAGAGCACAGGGGGATGGGACTTGGTGTAAGCAGGTCAGGCAGCAAGTGTTGGGACTGTGCTATTTACTGAAGTTGGTTTATGCTGAGGGGTGGGGGAGGGAAATGGCACTGGCTGGCTCTTTTTCTCCCCATAGAGGGAACACCACCTCTCAGAAGCGCTCCAAGAAGAGCTAACAAGTCTCTCCCCATGTGCTTTAGGCAATCCTCAGATCACACCATCCACCCTAGGGTTGCTTGCCTGCCTGCTCTCTTAAGAATAGGGCAGTGCGCTCAGGGCTCTATCCTAGCCAAGCCTGTGGACCTCTAAAACTCCAGTCTTTGAGCCCTGCTGGTTGCCAAAACTCATAAAAATCAGCCCCTCTCCTTTTCCCAACCAATGGCTTTGGGGAAGTATTCTCCTTATATGTATCCCTGTGTGCTCCATTCTCCTGCCTCTCTTCGCAACCCATGATCCGTTTCTCCCCCAAACCACATCTCCTCACTTCCTACCTTCCTTGATGTTGCCTCCTCTCCCCCTCTAGTTGTGCAGTTTGTTCTATCAGTCCTCACGTTGATTTCTTGGATATTTGGAATGACCTGATAGTTATCCAGCTGTGTTCAAAGGACAAGACAAACCTAGGGTCCTCCTGCTGCCATCTTAGCTCCTGCCCTCCACAGCAAAGCTTTCTGAATGAGTTGTCCACAATGCTGTTTCCACTTCTCCATCCACTTTCTACTTTTCAGTCTACCCAGACAGGCTCCCACCACACCTCTGTTTTGAAATAACTGCTGTCAAGTCCCCATGTACCATTCTTTCTAAGTTCTGTTGATTCTGTCAAAAAAATTTCTCAAAGCTTTCCATTTCTTTCCATTTCCACTCTGACCATGCTTGTCTAAGTCACCACGGTCGGTTCCAGCAACAGCATCTTAACAGGGACCACGGCTTTCATTTAACCCATTTGCACAAAGCAGCCAAAATGATTTTTTTTAAATATAAGTTTATGTCACTTCCTTCTTTTAACCCTTTAGTGGCTTCCTGCTATGCTTTAAATAAAATTCAAATTCTACCATGACCTGTCAAGTCCTCGTTCTCACCCCTATGTTTCTTTCCAACCTCACCTAGTATCACTAGACCCTCTGCCTGCTATGCTCCATTAACACTGGCCTCCTTTATGTTCCTCAAACGTGCCAAGCTCTCTCCCACTTCAGATTGTGTACTACTGGTCTGTCCCCAGTTCTTCACACGGCTGGCTCACAGCGGACTCCTCCTCATCTTTCACGTCAGATCAAATGTCACCTCATCAGAAAGATCTTCCCCAACCACCACATCTAACAGCAGTCAGGCTGCACGTATATTCACCCTGTCACTCAATAGTGTTTCACTTGGTTTATTCTCTCTTGACATTTGGATCATCCTAGGTAATCACAAGTTATTTTCATTATTATAGCTAATAGCTGTATATGCTTTCTATGTGCAGGCACTGTTTGTTAACTTAGTTCACCCTCACAACCTGTAAGGCATTATTTTTACATACAAATGAAGAAATTGAGACACAAAAGGTCACACAGGTCGTGTACAGCAGAGCTGGGGTTCAAACCTGAGCATTCCAGTTCCAGAGCCCATACTCTTTTTTTTTTTTTTAAAGATTTTATTTATTTATTTATTTGAGAGACAGAGAGAGAATGAGAGAGGGGAGGGTCAGAGGGAGAAGCAGACTCCCTGCTGAGCAGGGAGCCCGACGTGGGACTCGATCCCAGGACTCCAGGATCATGACCTGAGCCGAAGGCAGTTGCTTAACCAACTGAGCCACCCAGGCGCCCCCAGAGCCCATACTCTTAATTACTATGCTGTACTCCCTGTTTAACTCTTTATTTTTGTTAGCATAAGCATCTGAAACTGAAATCTTGTCTGTCTTATGAACAAATGACGCACACACAAGACTCAGTGCATATTGGTTTAAATAGTAGTAAATGAATGACCTAACTCTAATTGCCTGGTAAGAATATGGGGACTTTCCCACTTGTATCTTTGGTACAGCAGCCAGTGTTGCCAAGTATCTCATAAATGATCCTTCTTTACTTGTCTAAATTCTTTTGATATAATTATTAACCCAGTCCCTCCTCTCCTTAAAATTTATTCCAGCTTACATTGCTGTCCCTAATTCTAGTCACATATACATAAAAAGTGGCACTATGCCAGTGAAATAACATAAAAATGGAAAAAAGCATCTTCAAATATTTTAAGAATCCTCTGAAGGCCAAAAAATTTACAATATTCTATTCTTATTCTTTGGGGACTGGCTTGCCTTCTAACCACACAACAAAAGACAGCAAACAGATGACAACCAGCACTGAGTGCCCACAGCTGGACAACTGGGGAAATAACCAGTGTCTAGACTCAAACTGGAACTTTACTACTTAACAGAAAGGGAGATCCCTAAAGAGTATTTTCTTATCCAAAGAATGGTGAATGATAATTCTTACTTCAAGAAATGTCATGCTAAACGTGGCAATTCAGTGACTAGCACACAGTAGTAGCCATCAAACCAGGCTTCAGGATTAGTAATTTCCCTTCTCCAAGTATCTTAATTACCTTACATTACATTTGAGCTCAAAAATATTTATTTAAATACCAGGCAATAATATTAATATGAACAGAACTAACATTTATCGAGTACCTGTTACATTCTAGATACTGTCGTAGGCCCTCTGACTGTTTTAATGTGCCCTATTATTTCAGTTTTACAGATGGAAAAGCAGATGGTTTAAGTAATTCATCTACAGACATACACAAGTTAAGTAATTCACCTAAAGTCTTATCACAGAGAAGATGATAAAGCCAGGCGTAAACCCCAAATGATCTGATTCAAGACCCCATGCTCTTATCAGTAAGCTATACTTTCTCTTTGGAGAGAAAAAAATATGAATAAGACATTTTCCTTTGCCCTCAAGGAACTTCAGTTTTATATGAATTTTATTATTCAAAGTCATTTCAAGTCACCCCAGGTTTATGTTTTATGCTGTGTACTGCTAGATTCAGCCAGCCTTGCACCAGCAGAGATTTCTTATTACATAGTCAAGTCCTAAAACTCAACTCCGCTGAACAAGCATATTATACTTTCAGTAAAAATTAAGCAGTTCCCATAAACTGAGAAAGAAAACAGCACCTCCATTATACAGGTAGATCCTAGATGGATTAAATACAGCACAGTAAGTTTCCCTACCTGTGGTGGCAACAAAGGAGATTACTTCCCTCCCTCACCCTTTTCTGCACTATTCCAAATAAGATGACTGTACAGAGTTGTCTTGCCAGTCTTAAGAAGGAATCTCAAGTAAATTTTATCTTTACAACCCCATTCCATAGAGACAAACTTACCTTTTACATATGTAAGATCAATCCCTTTCTCTGCTGCCAATTTCTTTGCAAGAGGGCTAGCAAACACCCTCCCCTTGGGTCCAGCAGGAGGAGCTGGGCGGGTGGCTGAAGGTGCAGGCGCTGCAGGCTGGGGAGTTGGAGGAACAGGGGCCACCTTTTGAAAAAAGTTACAAATCGTTCATTCACCACTGTAAAGACTGGTCTGAAAGATTAAGAGCTTACATTTACTAAGAAATCAAAATAACTTTTATCTTTCTCCCAAAGATCATTATGCATATTTTTCCTGCTTAACCAACATAATATAGCAATGTGAAGAATAATAATATAACCTCATGTCAAAGACAGAACCACATTATCTTACACCCTGATAACATGGAGAGACATGGAATTTAATACTGCTAACCAGTATGTAATATCCTTACAAACTTTCTTTACTTTCATCTCTTGCTGTTTTTTTATTCTCATTCTCTTTCATGACCAACATGGTTCTGTTTTTACTTAACCTCATTTCAAAATAATAAATTGTGCTGGAAGGTTCCATGTTGAAAGTACGTTAAGAAGTAACTACTATTTGCCAGCTCCCCACAAATGTAGGGAAGTCAGAAATCAAGTTTTCTCTGACAGAAATGTGTACTTAGTCTAAACTCACATGATTCTAACACGTACAGAAGCCTCGTCATAGTGTTATCTAGGCCTGAGGTGCGTACATTTTAGATATATAGTGTATATGCTGTACAGCATACACAACAGGACTAGAGTCTATGCAAAACAAGCCATGTTATGTCAAGGTTCTAATGTATTATAAAGATAAGCTTGACCCACTATCGTAAGTGAATACCAAGAGTACTGACAGTAACGAAGATTAACTGACCCTCCAACAATACGAGTCTGAACTACACAGGCCCACTTACACACGGATTTTTTTACAGTACCAATACTATAAATGTATTTTCTCACCCTTACAATTTTCTTAATAACGTTTTCTCTATTGTGCTTTAAGATTATGGCATATAATATGTATCATATACATTTACTATACAAAATATGTGTCAATTGACTGTCTACTGTCTATGTGGTCAGTAAGGCTTCCAGCCAACAGCAAGTTTATTAGTAGTTAAATCTGGGTGGAATCCAAAGTTATACAGAGATTTTCAAGTGCGCAGTGTTGGTGCCCCAGATCCCATGTTGTTCATGAACAACTGTATACAGTAATTGCCATATGCATATCTATACCTAAAGCAGAAAAAAACATGTCACCTCAGCTTTGTTCTCAGCAGGACTCAAGACAGCAAGAAAAAAAAAAAAGCTACAAGGATCCAACAACCGACTATTAGGGGCATGGTGCACGGCCACATACCTTGTAGATCTCCACAAAAGCTCATGATATTTTTTTTTTTTAAAGGTTTTTAAAAATATCTTAAGTAATCTCTACACCCAATGTGGGGCTCAAACTCACAATCCCGAGATCAAGAGTTGCAGGCTCTACCAACTGAGCCAGCCAAGCGCCCCTAACCATCTCCTTCCTCATTTATAGAATCTGAGAGCTGGTAGAAACCTAGAATATCATCCAATCTAATCCCTTAATTTAGAGACGAATATGGTTAAGTGTTCCCTCAATTCTAGAAGCATACCTACCGGGGGTGGGGTAGATGGTGGTGCTTGTGGTTTTAAATCAGTTACTTCAGTTGGCCTATAGTCAGCAAACGCTGGTATATCTTCCTCTTTTTCTACAATGATACAAAGTGGGGTTCCTAGAGGTACATCTCTTGTGCCTTCAGGGATCAGGATTTTTGCCAGGTAACCCTCCTCCTGTACTTCAAAACCTTAAATAGAAAGAAAGACCATCATGGAATTTAAAGGACTCCACTATCCCACCAAACTCAAAGCACAGTTTTAAGTAAAAAGCTCTTCTCCTTCTAACTTGCTATATAACCTTTTGTGAGTTAATGTCTCTGTGTCTCAGCTTCTTTAGCTACAAAACGGGAATTACAATAATACCTACCTCATAGAGATGCTATAAAAATTATTATTTTTCAAGTACTTAGAAACAGTACCTGGTATAAATACTAAATAAATAGCTGTTAATTAAAACTATGAGAGATTTAGACAGTAGTTAGTTCTGAACATTTTCTTTAAAACATCTCTAAGAGAAGCCGCTATGCAGACCCACAAGACTCCAAGATGACATCAACTGCACCAATACGGCATCAGCTGTACTTCTAAAAATCAGAACCACATGGACGTTAAATTAAGGGAGCTACGAGAACTGACAGTGATGTGGGATTATGCGCTGAAAAGTATCTTTGGAGTTTTCAAAGAAGTTATATTTGGTATTCAACTAAATATTTCAGTGTGAAGAAATATGGCATTACTAGGGTTTCTATGGTGTTGACAACTTACATTTTATTCAGTGATTGCTCTTCTGATAAAGAACTCAAAAATGAAGCGTTACAAAAGTAAAACTAAAAGAAGACATTGCAGAGAACAATTTTTGCCTTACAGATCTCTTGGCTTTCTGTTGTGCCCCTCCCTGACAAACACATCTTTGATGAATCCTTCCCTTTTCCAGTTAAGAATTAATATCCAATAAAAGCTATGTTAAAAAAAAAAAAAAAAAAGACTCCAAGGCCACAAGAGAGTTTAAGGAATTTGACAAAGGTAATGCTTCTCCAGTGACTACCAGAGTCTCGAATACCATCTCTATAGCAATTCTGGCAAAGCAGATCTATTGTTACCAAGGGGTTTTGTTTGTTTCTAACAAACAGAATCATTTCTTCTAATAAAATCTGTCGGTTGGAACACAATATGCAAAAAGATAAAAAGGAGTTGCTCTGGTGAAAGTTGGGGAAAGGGTCAGGGCAAAGTAGAGTCCTATTCATTAAGTCTCCTTTGCCCCAAGGTGCCATCAAGGAACCATGGAGTTTGAAGAACACAATCTAAAAATCACCATTGCAGAGGATGCCTAGAATCGCCCACTGCATCTTTGGGGACTGGATAGGAAAGAATAGATCTACTAATATCTATAAATATTATCACAAATAATAGGTGGGCTTTGTTCTGAGCATAAAAATGAATGAGAAAGTGAATATATGGAAATGCACTATGATGTGTAAACAGGTACATATACATTCTATCTCAAACTTTGAAACTATGAAAGCAATCCAAATCCTGGTTTCAGTTTTCCCTCAAAGTCATCTTTGCTATTTTCCTGGATGAAAGTAATTTTCTCCCGTTTCCTTTTCTCCCCCTTGCCCAATTTAAAGAATAGCAGTGCTGATATAGTTTCTCAGTAACATAATAAGGCGAAGAAGCAGACTCTAGATAAAAATAATCTCTAAGTTGACATATCCTTGATTCATGAAAAGTACAGCATGCAACTGACAAATTCCACTATGCACACTTCTGTCATGGCACAGCCTGTTCCAGGAAATGAATCCCCAAAATTAAAATTTTTCGTGTTATCACTCACTCATTATAGGATAGGACGGCAATCCTCTTCCCTCACTGGAAAACTCAGTGCCTCAACCATTAAGAGCTGAAGAAATCTCACCTATAGTTGCCTTGTCAGTCTCTATCTCTGCCAATAAATCTCCTTCACTTAGCTTCTCACCCACTTTTTTTTCCCATCTCTGAACTGTGCCCATGGTCATGGTGGGAGAGAGGGCAGGAAGAACCACCTGTAGAAACAAACACATATTATTGCTTAACACATTATTAAAGCCTTGGACACAATGGCACTTAGGCAAGCTTCAGTAGTTTTACGGAATGACAGTGACTGACGATCCAAGTTCCCACCTGTCTGATGCCCCCATAACAGCAAAAGATCAATGCCTCAATAGTGCCCCACCAGTTGAATCACCCTTCAAAGCCCAAGATTTAAGTACCAGTGATACTCTGACCTCCCCCCCTCCACCAAAGTTAAAAGCAAGGGGTAGACTAAGAAAGATTTCTTTCTAGATAGTCAAAATTAATTCCTCAACTACATATTTAAGCACAGAGCATCCTTTCATCTTTTTTATTACTTAGATTAAGCTAGAAATTTTCATTTTCACAGAATGATCTTGGTTTACACGATTCCATTAAAATTTTGCTGTGCTCTGTATTAGCATCTATCTTTTCACTCAGAGGAAACTGCATTTCTCCCAAACTTCCCAAAAAAGAATATTATGTAAAATTATACACCAACAAATTGGACAACCTAGAAGAAATGGGTAAATTACTAAAACATACAACGTTCTAAATCAGGAAGAAACTGAAAATTTGAACAGACTGATCACCAGCAATGAAACTGAATCAGTAGGGCGCCTGGGTGGCTCAGTTGGTTAAGCGACTGCCTTCGGCTCAGGTCATGATCCTGCAGTCCCGGGATCGAGTCCCACATCGGGCTCCCTGCTCAGCAGGGAGTCTGCTTCTCCCTCTGACCCTCCTCTCTCTCATGCTCTCTGTCTCTCATTCTCTCTCTCACAAATAAATAAAATCTTTAAAAAAAAAAAAAAGAAAGAAACAATCAGTAATCAAAAAACTCCCAACAAACAAATGTCCAGGACCAGATGGCTTCCCAGGTGAATTCCACCAAACATCTAAAGAATAGTCAACACATATTCTGCTCAACTATTACAAAAAATAAGAGGAAGAAAAGTTCCAAATTCATTCTACAAAGCCAGCCCTGATACCTAAACCACCAAAAACAAACAAACAAACTACAGGCCAATATCTCTGATAAACAAAGATGCAAAAATCCTTAACAAAATATGAGCAAACCGAACCCAACAATACATTAAAAAAAATTCACCACAATCAAGGGGACTTATTCCAGGGATGCAAGAGTGGTTCAATATTCACAAATCAATGTGATATATAAGATTAATAAGAGAAAAGATAAAAAACATATGATCATCTCAATAGATGCAAAAAAAAAGATCTGGCAAAGTACAACAACCATTCATGATAAAAACTCTCAACGAAGTGGGCATAGAGAGAAGATACTCAACAAAATAAAGGGCTTATACAACAAACCTACAGGTAACATCACAATCAATAGTGAAAAACTGAGAGCTTTCCTTCTAAGATCAGGAACAAGGTATCCTGGATGTCCATTCTCACCACTTTCATTCAATATAGTACTGGAAGTCCTAGTCACAAGCAATCAGACAAGAAAAAGAAAGAAAAGGCATCCAAATTGGTAACTATGGCAGGAAAAATAAATAAATAAAGGAAATAGTCACTTCCACCCCAATAAAATCTAAACATCAGACTGGCTGATCTCATGAAACATTGCTTTGCTATTTATATGGTTTGTGTGTCTACCGAATTTGGATGCTTACCCAGTTATTATGGGTTTTGTTTGCTATCTTCTTAGTTTTTTATATCTAATTAGCAAGAGGATTATTCTGAGAGAAAAATCATTTCAATTAATGTCTTGGGAAAGAGGAAAAAGAAGAAAAACTTAGAACTCTAATTAGAAAATATTTTTTTAACGTTTTTCTTGTTCAGAATTTGTCATCTCCATCTACTTTTTTTTTTTTTTTAAGATTTTATTTATTTATTTAACTGACAGAGAGAGAGAGATAGCTAGAGAAAGAACACAAGCAGGGGGAGTGGGAGAGGGAGAAACGGGCTTCCCGCCAAGCAGGGAGCCCGATGCAGGGCTCGATCCCAGGACCTGGGATCATGACCTGAGCTAAAGGCAGCCGCTTAACCAACTGAGCCACCCAGGTGCCCCATCTCCATCTACTTCTTAAAAACCACTGGAGCCAATAATCTCCATACAGATCTTTAAAGATAATTAAGATACCACTGTAACACTTGCACACAAAGCCACAGATATAAAATGGAGAGAAATGAAGTGTGTTTTATGTAGTGAGATAGAGTTTACTGAATAGGATGAAACAAATGTGTGACCTGAACACCACACAAAACTTCAAAAGTGGCTGTTAATAAAAGACCATGATTAGAACATTATGTCCAAAAAATAAAATGATTCCTATACAGAAATTTCTACAAATAAACTAAGTGAAAGAAAAGCTTTAGTCTTAATCCTTTAGAAAAGGGCCAGCTGCTTTTTTACCCATTTCCAATACCCAAAACACACAAATATACATGGGATTACTGTAATATCTAATAAACTGCTGTAGTTTCTTAGAAACGGATTTATTTAACAGAATATTTATTGCCTTCAACTCTTTTGTCTATTCTACACTCATACTTTAATGTCAGTTTCCTCATTAATATTACAGAACTAGTTCACCCACTCTTAGAAAATAAACACCACATGTCAAAGGAAAACATCAATTGGGGACTTTTATTCAATAGATAATACTAGAAGCCTACTAAACACTCTATTAATACAAAGAGTAGATATAAGTACAAATCATCCTCCAAATCTAATACAATGTTCTTGAATGAGAAATGCCAAGCATTATCCTATCTATTACACTGAGGCTGAGAAAGTTTAAAGGAATGTCAATGTTCACACTCCTAGAAATAATGACTAGAAATAAAACTGTTAATTTGCATACTTAAATCCCTATGTACTTTCTTCTTTTTAATCTCTTTTTAATTTCAAATGACAAGACCTAGCCATAATTAATGCCAGTTTCCAGGATGTGACGGCCATATATGAAAAATAATGAATACTAAGTTTTCTAGAGCAAACAACCAGAGGCTGAGCCTCACCTGCATGTGAGTGGGATATGAGCTACCAGGAGCCTGAGCAGAAGGTGTAGGTGGTGAAGCAGGGGCAGCAGGGGTTGGTGCTGCGGCTGCCTGTGGGGTAGATGCTGCCGAGGAATCCAATGTGTAATTTTTAAAGGCCTCAATATCCTCAGGCCTATGGAAGAGAAAGAATGTGTAAGTACAGGGGGTTATAAAGCAGATTTATCTCCCACAAAAGTAGTCTCAGAAGCCTTTAACTCCTACTTTCTCAGTTCTGGGTCAAAACACTCCACTAAGCACCTGAGTTCCACAAATTACCAAGGTACTACTCACTTTTCAACTGTGATACAGATGATCGCTCCAACTGGAACATCTCTGGTACCTTCAGCAACCAGTATCTTTGCCATGTAACACTCTTCCAGGCTCTCAAATCCGACAGTGGCTTTATCAGTTTCAACCTTTTAACAAAAAGCAGCAACTTAGGCTTAAGGCTACCAGTATGAAATTTATTAGACTGTGCCTAGAATCACACAGTTCAACAGTCATGTGAAGATAAAGCCTCTATTAATAGACCTGAAAGGAATTAGCTAAAAAATCAGCCTGGCTAGCTGCTGACAACTTATCTAACCAACCTTCTCTAATACCAAGTTGTAAAAAACATCTTAAGTTTCTTAAGCAAAAGGGATAATTACCTATACGGAAAGCTAACAGTCGGTTTAGCTAAGCCAGTTCCTTCTAACTAATTTCCATGTTTTAAACAACTTACCTCTGCAATTAGTTCACCCTCATTGATTTTTTCCCCTTCCTTTTTTTCCCAACGGGCTATGGTGCCTGCCTGCATTGTGGGGGAAAGAGACGGCAATGGAACCTGGAGGAGAAAAAGGAGAAACACTAAATTTAGAAAACGCTACCTCTCAGTCTGGCTTAATGCTTCATTCAATTGTATTTGATGCAAAGAGTGTACTGAGTCCCGTCCCACACTGGGCCCTGGGGATAGAAAGGGAGTTCCTGCCACCAGCTCTCCAGTGACAGGGTTCCTGCTCCACAGTCCCCTGGGAGCACGTAACTCAGCAGACATTCCACAAATAGCCTCAGGTTTGTAGCTCCTCTTTCAATGGAATAGATCAAGAGACGAACGCCTGGAACTCTTTTCCTTCAATGGAATAAATAGATCAGGAGAGGTAAATTGGCTCAAGAGCCACAGCAAAGCTGGGTATTGAAGAAGAGACAAATGATACATACTGGAAGAGGGATGGAAGATCACTGAAGCCTCAGAGGGAGGATCCCGAGGCTAAGAAGTCTGCCCTAAAGGACAAACGGGGTCCCGCGAAGGGCAGGTGTGGGGCTCACCTTCTGATGCGGGGGCAGGCTATAACAGCGGCGGCTGGACGATCCCAAAAGCTGCAGCAGGAGGCGATTCCTCTGTGTGGCCCACGAGCTGGGATTCCAGCCGCAGAGTGCCCGGACCCTGCCATACCCCGTGGTCCCACTACTGCAACGAGCCGGAGCCGCGCCAGCCCGCGGGGTCACGCACGGAGCTCCCGGGTCCTCCCGCAAGGCCGCCCACCGAACCCGGAATCCTGCCCTTGGGGCCGCATTCTGGGCCCGTCGAGCACAGACGCGCCACATACCGCCAGCAGCCCCCACACCCCAAAACCAACGCCGTCTCCGGAGTGACCTCTCCAAGAGCAGTGCGGCGTTGCCGTCAGCCGCGCCGCGCAGCCGCACATTGTCGTAAAACGGGCTCCAAAGATTCACTGCACCCCTCCCCAGACCAGAAATGGGTGGGACATCCGCTCTTCCTCCAGGGAATAGGGGAAAAGGTGGCCCACAGCGGGTAGGGTAACTATTTTCCAGCCACAGGGGCAGGGGCGTTCCAGCGGAGCCAATGCAGGCGCAAGTTTGGGAGAAATAAAACGCGGAGAGGGTGGAAGGTAGAGGGGTCCTAGGAGAGGCATCTCAGGGTAGGACAGGGCCTAAGCGACGGGAAAGCACGGCCGACAGGGAGGAGCTTAAAAAGACGGCGAGAGCCTGGCTGGTAGAGGCAGAATGGCTTGAGAGGTGGGCTAAGGGGGAGTGGCCAAGTTTTGAGAAAAGCTGGGAAGGGAGCCGGAGGCCGAGGGCGGTGTCACGGAGCGCTCCGGAAGACTGGCGCGCGGGGCTGTCCGAGGGGGTCAGAAGGTTCTGGTGATGTGCGGTCCGCCTCTGCTGACCCAGCCGTGGCCAGGTTTGGGGCCTCGCTCCGCGCAGCCGGGATCAATTTACAGACGTTTAATTTCAGGTTTGTAGCATAACCGGAAATCAGAGTGAACAGGTTTTCCAGCCAAGTGGTGTGAAGGGCAGCCAAACGGAAGATTCATTCCCGCGTTAAGGTGTGCTGCAGCGGGACTAAGCATGTATGCTGTGTATGAAGATACAAGTTTACAGAACAGATCTGCGTTTCTGACTTACCTTAGAATCCCTTTAAAGCGCAAAAAGCTTTGTTGTGCTTGAAGTATTTCGTACAAAACTACAGACTTTAGTATACTATCCGGTAAATAATGGAGGTTGAAGGCATGTCGTTTGAATTAATCAACGAGAAGTTATCTACAACATTTGTTAGGTATACTTCTGTTGTAGGGTTACACTACAAGTGAAAAATACCTCATTTCTAAGCTGAGGGTGACATTAGATTAGGAGGTAGCACGTGCTGTGTTTATACGTCCCCATTGTACAGATGGTCATAGAACACGAACACAAAAAATAGGAAAAACCAACGTGAAAGTATGTTAAACCTTGCTAGTAAATAAACATTTGGAAAATTAAAATAGCCAGGAGGCACTATTTCATACCTACTAAAGTAGTAAACTTTAAAAAGCAAAAACCCAGGGGCACCTGTGTGGCTTAGTCGGTTGAGCGTCTGCCTTCGGCTCAGGTCATGATCTCAGGGTCCTGGGATGGAGCCCCGCAACGGGCTCCCTGCTCAGCGGGGAGTCTGCTTCTCTCTCTCCTGCCTGCCTCTCCCCCAACTTGTGCTTGCGATCTGTCTCTCTCATAAATAAAATCTTAAAAAAAAAAAAAAGCAAAAACCCAGTATTAATGGGATTACAGAGAAAAAGCACTCCACTCGTTGAGTGGACCGAATACAATGGTTGTCTTTATAGATGGCAGTATAACAAGTAACAGACTGGGAAAAAATGTTTACATCTTTCCCCAAAAGTCTATTCTAGTACCCTTAAAGCATTCAGAATAAGGTAAAAACTGTCTTAGTGTCTCTTTAACAAAAAGAACTGATAAACATAACTCACCAAAAATGAGGAAAGTTCAGGCAGTCACAGCTGCCTAAAAGCAATATGTAGGCAATACAACTGAGAAATAAAAAATTTCCAGATTAAATGGAAAGGCACATTTGAAATTGTAAGAGTAGAGCCATTATATTACAATTATGTAAAACTGAATAACTATTGGAAGAATAATTGTGATTAGTGAAAGGGCTTATACTGTAACTTTATAAATTATGAAAATGTTTTCATGATTTTGAATTGACCAGAATATCTTACTACTTCCACTGTATTTGAATTTAATAACTGGATCTAAATTAGCCTTTGTATGATACCATCTTCAGTTTACTATTCACTTCCTTAGGTAGGATTGCTTAAACCTGGGTTTGTTATTTTTCAGTGCATAGCTGGTTTGTATTTGAATATCCTTTTTTTTAAAGAATTTATTTGTTTGACAGAAAGAGACACAAGAGAGGAAACACAAGCAGGGGGAATGGGAGAGGGAGAAGCAGGCTTCCCGCTGAGCGGAGAGCCTGATGCAGGGCTCGATGTGGGGCTCGATTCCAGAACCCCGGGATCATGACTTGAGCGGAAGGCAGACGCTTAACGACTGAGCCACCCAGGCGCCCCTTGAATATACTTTTGACAGGTGTAAATGACAGGAGGGCACAGGTCAAACCGTCTGGGCGGTAATTGTACCCCAGAGATAGGCTAGGAAATCTTAGGTTTTCAGCCCTGAGAGAATAGGTCTGAACTCCCCTAAACAGATTTGATAACAGAATTTAAGGAAAAGGCAGGCCGAAACTCTAAGGTTTGAAGTAGAGAGACTTGTAGAATGGTGACAACCGATAGGAAATGGGTAGATGGAAAGAGGAATTACTGGGTAATGAAAGATTTGAATTAAGCTCTTTACATATTTAATTTTAACATAATGACCTAATTAAAATGGCTTGTAATTAATAGTTGAAAATATGTAATTGCAAGTCAAGTAAACGCTCAGGACTACAAATGTAGATACATAAAACATTTAAATTGAAGTGAAATGAAGCTGACCTAAGTTTTAGGAAGGCAGCTTTCAAATTAGTTTGGAAATTCTGGTTCTTTTAAATATGCATTTCTGAAAGTCTCCAATTAATGTTTCTCGCTTTTTCATTCAAGACTTTTGTCATACAGCTTGTACTCAGGTTTTTATTTGTTTGCACATTTATATATAATTTCAAAAGAAGTGTTAAATCAATGAATTTTCTTTGGCAATAATAACGTGTTTTGTGCATACGTTTGAAATGCCAATGGTAAAATATCTATAGCAATAAAGTAATCCTTATCTCTGTTCCCCAGGTAATGAGTAAACATGCTACCAGGGAGATGACTTAAGGAAATTGACTTGCACTAAATGTAAATGGCTTTGCTGATTAATTTCAGTCAGTAAACACAAGTGAAAATGATTAATGGTATTTAGTTTGCAAACTCCATTTTATTCATGGTTTGTTTCTGCTTTTTTTTTTTAAATTAGTTCACAAATCTGGTACATACAGGCAGTTAAAACTGGTTATCACTTTGATAATCAGAAGCCTCTGGTATAACACAGTCTTCATGAAAACAAACAGGGAGAATGCATGGTGGTAATCTCTGAAAGCAATGGTTGCAAACATCCGTGTTTCTAAGAAAATATAACTTTACATATATATTTTAAGCAAGCTATACCTCTTACATAAATTCAGACAACAGGAGTGTACAATCATAACGCTTATTTTATGGAAAAAATGAAAATTATTATGACATAAATGCTCTTAAGTAATTAGAGTCCTCTTGGATTGGATGTAGAACATAAAGATATTTCCCTAATTTACAACCATCTTGGTCAAAAAGAGCTGAAATGTTAATCAGTAAGTAGGAATGCCATTAACTGAGTTTAACCCAAATTCTTTAGGTACAAATTGCAAAGCGTTCCAATTCCAGCTAATTTAGGGAACTGAGTGAGAATAGTCATCAGTTTTTAAATGACAACTTTTGAAGGAATTGAGCTTTCTTCTAAATTAGTTTTTGTGAGAGGATCATTTTTTTTTTTTTAATCTCACAGGTTTAGAGGTTATTTTATGAACTCTAAACATTCTAGTTCCTTAGTTTTTTAAAAAAAAGAATTTCAGTGTTAGGATGAACTATTTCACACAAATGTCACCAGGGGACAATACTCTGAATAAGTCAGGAGGCTTAGAGTGCAGCCATAGTGTAAAAAACAGGAATCTATTCAAACCAGAAGGAACCAATGCACACGCTTCCTCAGAAGGTTCCTGTCTTGAGAAACTGGAATGGGGATTACCAACACATTGTACACAAAAATTACTGGAGTGACATCCTGTTAATGGGGGTGTTTAGTTATTACCCATGGCATATGAGATTATTGAGCTGAAGAGGAAAAAATTATCTCATTCTCTCCCCTGAGCTCAACTTCAGCTTTCTAGGGAGGCACTAAGGCCGTGCAGCTCCTCTTCCAAAGGACAGAGATACAAAAGCCAAATAAGGTAGAGGACTTTGAAATTTTTCTCTCGTTTAATTTTCTCTGAAAAGCTAAATTCTACATAATGTTGAGAGTGTTTGCTCAAAGAAAACTGACAAGTAAAAACTTAAGAGACAGATAATCAAGATAAATTGTACTGGAAATACAATAACGAATTTTGGCCTGATAACCCTCATGCTGTCTTATAGCAAAACACTAAAATTCATGCAACAGAGAAATCGGTGACATGAGGACCTTTTCTCCAGACTTCTGGGGGGGGGGGGGAAGAGGGGGGGAGACAGACTCAGAATATCCTCTTTTCTTCTGTTTGCTTTCATAATGAATTATTCTTGCTTTTGACTGACTTTCCCAAACTTTCCCAGTCATTTCTAATGAGAAATTCTTCAGTAGGAGAAGATCAAGTAAACTTACTGAAAGATATCAGGTATCTTTTGAGCTCCTTCTGTCTGCTAGAGGAGCAATCAAATAGATTACGTAAAACTACCTCCACAATCAAAATGGCAGGTAGAATTAGAACCAGGAGTTAGTTGTCATTAGTATACTTGTAATAAAATAAAGCTTGTTCTAAAACCACAAGGGTAAGAAGAGAAGAGCCTGTATAAAAGCTACTGGGTTCTCTAGAAAATGGATACAGTATACAGAATGTGAGAACATACAGAACTCACACTCAAGTTATAAAAATAGACATGGTTCTCGGACAAAAAGCAAATGAGTACAAAAGAATTCTCCAAACATGAACTATTTTTAAAAGACACATCTATATAAAACAACAAAATGTTGTTTCAGAGCTCCAATGAGTAGTCTGTTGAAATAGCTGGAAAAGGGAGATGAACTAGAGACAGACAGGTCAAGAACCCAGAACTGACTTGTCTGACTCTCCTGGTTGGCAGTGTACATCAGTGGTCACAGGCCGACTGCTTTTGGGAATGAATGTGTGTGTGTGTGTGTGCGCGCGCACGCACATATATATGTATATACATACATACATATATATATATGGCTGATTAGTTGACGGTGCTTGGTAAATGACTGAGAAAACCCAAGTTATTAAGTAATCTCTGGAAGTTTAACTCTTTTCTTTTAGCTTCTACACTTGACAATGTTGCACATGAGAAAGGATTCCAGGTTTTTTTTTTTACCCAGAACCAACCCTGCCATTCACAACTCATGCTCCATGCCCCATGGTTCCTATTGTGCCCTCAAGGATCAACCTAGACTAAATATATAATAGAAAATAACTTGAAATGAAGAGGGGCAGACCAGTAACTCATGCTCAGGACTCATAAATCACAAATACTGAAATTAATGGTCTGTCTCCTTTTGACTGCAAAGGAGATACCATGAGCTAAAGGAAGTCATGAGAGAAAGAAAGTCAAGAAAATATGGGTAGCAGCACCTTTCCATACCCGCCTAGATTTTTAAGGAGACTTTAACTCCTTATTCCTTTCAAACACAAAGTTCGTCAGTTGGAAGGGGGAAGAAATGGCTCTACAGTGGAAGAGTCCCCAGAGAAAACTAGCAGTACATGAAATGTGCCCTCTGTGGGCTAAAGGACAAGTTGCAGAACCAGTTAAGACACAAGAGGCAACCCGAGGTCTTACTTCATCATGTTTTTAGCAAAGTATAGCACAATATGGGCAGCCCTTTTTCCATCCAATCAACAATTCAGCACCATCCATGTCCGGTCCAAAAAATTCCTGAAGAGTGGGCGTTCATCTTTGGTACCACCTCATGAGTTACTCTTGGTTTGCAGTAGCTGCAAAGAAGCCAAAAAGCTGGTACCTTTGCCTTGTCTGTGAGTACAAATGCTGGAACTCTGATTGCTGCAACCATTGAGGCCAACTAAAATAATACTGTAACACATAGGACTGATGCATCCAATTCCCAGGTTCCAGATAATAGCAGCCATGCCCCTACGGGAGCGGGATCGTCCATTCCCGTTGGTTAAGGCCTTCGGTTTGTTGTCCTCAGAGTAGAATAAAACACTGTGTTCCCACGGACAAGGAACTCCAGATGAACCCACGGTCTCCAGGTGCACCGGGGATTTTAAGTACCACATATGCTGGGCACAGCAACAGTACTGGCCCGGGGCCGTCGCACTTGGAGAAGCTTCTGTTTTGGCAGCACGGATTAGAAACTTCTTTGTGTTTTCTGGTTTGGGTCCTCTTTCCTGAGTGAAACAGCCAGGGGGTGCCAGGTTCCATAAGCCCCCACGCCAATACTCAGCATTAGTTCTCTCCATGGTCTTCTTCCACCCAGGCTACAATTTTCCCTTCCCACCCAGGGATGGCATCATCATCGTGGAAAACCTAGAGGAAGAAAAAAAGCCACAGTGAAAAAATAAGTAAGATAGGGAGTCTATTTAGACAGCTGCTGCTGATAAAACTAAGATCTCAACACAGAGGATAAGAACATACAGAGGAAAGCCCTAAGTTAGAGTCGATGTCCCTTTGGTTTCATCCCTAAAGTTATAACTAAATAGATATATAATATTTTTAATATATGTACTATGTTATTATATTTTGTATAATAGATTATGTATATTATATATAATACAATATATACTATAATATATCCTATTGTGTTGTGTTATTATATATTATTAAAATTACATAACATATATTCTTAGTTCCACATCTATGAAATGGCAAAAGCATCCCTAACCCTGCTTTGCTTATAGAGATTGATTAGAATTAATAAATTACCAACCATACAGCACTTTAGGGTCCTTAGGAGAAAGCAATAGCACAAGCATTACAAAAATGAGAAAGGGTAAAATTTTGGTCCCAGGTAAAAGGTTAGATAGAAGACCAAAAGAACAGGCAGTTCTTTTTATTCATTCATTCAATTTTCTAAGCCACTAATAGAACAGGGCTATTAAAGCATTTCAGTGTGGAAATATTTATGAAATAAAACATTGGCTTTAATCACAATGTGATTATGTCAGAACCCAGAACTCTCTTCCCTATATTTGGCAGATGGATTATAAAGAGGAGCGAAAGCCAAGAAAACAGTCAACGAGTTGAGAATAAGCATAGGAGACTTTCCAGAAGTTCCTCATTGTCATTATCTGAGAAACTACCATCATGATATACAGTTCCATATATTCATGCCTGTTTATTTTGCTCGACATAGGAAGCAGAAAGGTTTCTAAGATTTGGCTACAGATAGAGAAGGGACCCCAAAGCCAAGCCTTGATTCAAGCTTAGGTCCTTTTATTTTCACTAATAAAACTTTCTCCTTTTTGAAATAAAGAATTCTACCCCAGTTTGGTCAAAGTGATTAAGTCCTTGAACTGAAGAAGCTGTCAACTCCTTGTGCAATTCCCTGACCACGTCGGTCTAGAGTAATCAGACTGGTCTGAGGCTCTGGAAAATTCCTCTGACCTGGTTAGGGAACTCGAGTCCCTGAGGAGGAGGCTCTGGGGTTCAGGAATCACCAGCAATACCACCCAGACTCCCCAGGGATTCTGTACCTCCTCTTTGACAGTGCCAAACTCAGGATCCAGCGCTTTGAAGTGATACCGGTGATTTCCCTCCCGGTCAATAGCTGCTTTAAAATCCTTTAGTGTCACCTCCCCCAATCTGCAACAAAAGGCAAGAGCACTGAAACAGACTGTTTATCAATATTGTGGAAAGATGAGATGTTAGCTTTAAAGCCAGGCCCCTGCCAAAGACTCTCCAGGCAGAAACGGCATGGCCTTGCTAGGTCCCTGCCCCTGATAACCCAGACAATTCTACAACAGCAGAGGTTAGGGAGCCACCATGAGGGAAGGAGAATAGCATTACGGATGGGGTGATCTGAGAATTTAAAATAGATTTTTTGTTTCGGCAGCAGCCAGATCACTTTTCTCTGTTTTACTTTAGAACTAAGACATCATAAGGTCTCTGAAATCTAATTTATTGAACTATCAATATGTCTAAGTTCTCTTGATTTCCTTCTTTGCAACAATACTCCATTTCCCTAGGCTGGTAGAGTTAAATCAGACATCACTGTCTTCATCCTTCCAGCTTCGGAAAGCTCCCCTTTAGCCCAGACCAACTAAGCAAACTCTCCAGGAGAGGGACATCCTATTACCTCTCTCAGTTGTAGGTTCCAGAGTTTAAAAAGTCTTTCTTTCAAAGCCATTTACCTTACAAGGGAGTATAAATGAATGTTTGAAGGTTCTTAACATGAATTCTCAGTTGCTTAGATGCAATCATCAAATAGGACCAAGATCAATGACTAATAGCCCTGGAGAGCCAGGCTGCAATCCATGGCTATCAATGGGGGCTGTTTTGAGCCCTTAAAAAACGATTTTTCCTAACTTGGAACGTATCTGTGTAT
Source organism: Neomonachus schauinslandi (assembly GCF_002201575.2). Classification (NCBI taxonomy): domain Eukaryota; kingdom Metazoa; phylum Chordata; class Mammalia; order Carnivora; family Phocidae; genus Neomonachus; species Neomonachus schauinslandi. The sequence continues at coordinate 102,229,102 of NC_058413.1, forward strand.
CAGGACTGGAAGCGCTATTATTGTGTCTGAACCTTGCAGCAGATCATGACTTGTCCCTTGTAATGCCACTGGTTAGTGGTGACACTGAAACTAGGTTCCCAATCTGTATTCTTACTACACCATACTGTTTCCCAAACACCGCTCAGCTCATTCAGTGGGCAGTAACGCATGATTATGCCTCCTGTCATTAGTTTGTCCTTTTGAAAAGTAAAAGAGAAATAGTGATCCCCAAATCTCACCTCTTTGGTATATTGACCATGAAGGGTGTAAGTGACCGGTCAGTGAAATAGAGCACTTTAGTGCAGGTGCTGCTGACAGCTGGAGAGCTCTGTGAGTGAGGCAACTCTGCAATCAGAGAGAGACTCCGTGGTCAGAATTTGCTCCCACCCCGCCCCCCATTTCCTGTCATTCAAAGTGCCCCAGGAGAATGAAGCTGCCTGAGGTCACAGCCCAGCTTTCACACCGTTGCAAAACACCAACCACGTCCACAGGGTATATGATCCACAGGAAGTCACCACTGGGGCCACGAAGCCAGGAGGTGCTTCAGACATGGACACTATCATGAGGCCACCATTTCTCACCCATTCCAGTATCTCTACCAGGGGATAATGAGTGTCCTGACAGGCATTGTTGCTCAGAGTCAAAAGAGGTCAAAGAAGCCAGACAAGATTTCCACTAAGGAAGAATGGACACACAGCAGGAGTTGCAGATGCTGCCAACATTTAGACAGTGGCACGACAATGCTCATGCCATTCATGAAAAGAGAAATGAGCAGGAACAAGAACCACAGAGCAAAGTAACCTCAGAAACTCCAATTCCAAGGGACTTCATGCTTCCACTGTGCAAGGTACAAGACTTATTTTATCCCTTAGCTACACAGAATCTATATGTATTGGTCCCATGGTTTGTGGGGTTTTTTTAATTTAATTTTATTTTTAAAGATTTTATTTATTCATTTGACAGAGAAAGCACGTCATCGGGGGAGCTGCAGGCAGAGGGAGATGCAGACTCCCCGCTGAGCAGGGAGCCAGACGCGACCCGGGGCTCCTTCCCGGGACTCTGGGATCATGAGCTGAGTCGAAGGCAGATGCTTAACAACTGAGCCACCCAGGCGCCCCCCAACCTCGGTCTTGAGGGTGGGGCATTTGCAGTGATCCTACACTCCCCCCAAGGGTAGACAACCTCTAAATATATGAGCCCAAGACAGTGTCCTACCAGGCTCCCAGGGGTAGACAGTTCTTTTCCTTTTTTCCATCCCCCTTGCCAAAATGGGTCTTCACCTTTGCCTGGGACAGGGAGGGAGGGGGAAACAGATGTGCTGCCCTTCCCTATTGGCTTAAGGCTTTTGTTCCTTAGAGAAGAATGTTTCATGCTTTTCCTGCAGTGGCAGCTGCTCCCCATCTCTGGGCCTCCACCACCAAGAAAGGTTTTCTCTAGACTCTCTTCCCACAACCAGTATTTTTCACAAGCACCCAACTGAGGTCCATAAAGAGCCTGCAAGTGTGTGCAAACTCCTCTTGCATCTGTGGCCCCAAGGGTTCCTCTCCTCTCTGCTTAGCCTTGACCAATTACAATCCTAGCTGAATTCTTCCATTCTTCTTGTATGGTGGCACCATCTTCCTCCCGTGCTCTGCCAAAAGTACACCAGTGCTTGCATCCAGTCTCTCCTTGGAAGCACGCGTTTGTACTCAGACTAGTCGGTTGCCCTATGATGTCATCTCTCTCATGGGTTCAAGAAAGTTATGATATTTTTTAGGTTACCCAACTTTGTCTTATTATTAGCGTAGGAGCAAGACTCCTTCCAGCCTTCTACATCCTAGCCAGAGGTTGGATATTACTTTTTTTAACTAACTTTTTTTAAAATGGAGGTAAAATTCACATAACACAAAACTCACCATTTTAACCATTTAAAGTGTACAATTCAGTGGCATTTAGTACATTCAGTGTTATGTCACTCTAACTACTATCTAGTTCTAGAACAGCTTATTATCGCAAAAGGAAACCTCATACCCATTAAGCAGTCACTCCTTCCTAATCTTGGCATCTGTCTGATGTACTCTATTTGTTGTCTCTATGGATTTGCCTATTCTGGACTTTTCATATCAAAGGATTCATCCAATTTATACCCTTTTGTGTCTGGCATCATTCACTTAATGTTTTCAAGGGTCATGTTGTAGCATGTATCCGTACTTCATTCCTTTTAATGGATGCATAATATTCCATTGTGTGCACATGTCAGAATGTGTTTAAACATTCATTGGGTGATGAGCATTTGGGTTGTTTCCACCTTTTAGCTATTGAGTATAATGCTATGTACATGTGTGTGCAAATTTTTTTTTTCTGAATACCTGTTTTTATTTTTTTAATTTAAGATTTTTTATTTATTTATTTGACAGAGAGAGACACAGCGAGAGAGGGAACACAAGCAGGGGGAGTGGGAGAGGGAGAAGCAGGCTTCCCGTGGAGCAGGGAGCCTGATGTGGGGCTCGATCCCAGGACCCCGGGATCATGACCTGAGCCGAAGGCAGACGCTTAACGACTGAGCCACCCAGGCGCCCCTGAATACCTGTTTTTAATTCTTTTGAGTATATACCTAGGAACGGAATTGCTGGATCATACAGTAATTCTATATTTAAGTTTTTGAGGAACCACCAAACTGTTTTCCACAGCAGCTGTACCATTTGACATCCCCACCAGCAATGTATGAGAGCTTCCATTTCTCCACATCCTCAACACTTACTTTTCATTCCTTTAGAACTAAGGTATCTCACTGTGGTTTTGATATGCATTCCCTAATGACTCTTGGTTTTAAACATCTTTTCATGTGTGGATTGGCCATTTGTTTATCTTTGGAGAAATGCCTATTCAAGTCCTTTGCCTGTTCGTTATTGGATTTCTTTGTCTTTTGTTGTCAGTCTGTAAGAGTTCTTTATGTATTCTGTATCCTAGATCCTTATCAGATATATGATTTTCAAGTATTTTCTCCTATTCTCTTTGTCTTTTCACTTTCTTTTCCCCTGTCTTTTCACTTTCTTGATAGTGTCCTTTGATGCAAAAAAGTTTTTAATTTTGATGAAATCCCAATTTCCCTATTTTTTCTTTTGTTGCTCATGCTTTGTTCTCTTTTGTTGCTGACTGAGAATCCAAGGTCATGAATATTTTCCGTTTTTCTTCTAAGAGTTTTTAGCTTTAGCTCTTACATTTACATCAATGATCCATTTTTAATTTTTGTACATGGTGTGAGGGTGTGAGGTAGGGGTCCATCTCTACTCTTTTGCATGTGGATATCCAGTTGTCCAGCACCATTTGTTGAAGAGACTATTTGCTGGTCAAATGACCAGAGATGCATTGGTTTTATCTGAACTCTCAATTCTATTCCACTAATCTACTGTACTACTTTTTTTTTTTAAGATTTTTTTTTTTTTGAGAGAGAGAGCACACAAGAGGGGTGGTGGGGCAGAGTGAGAGGGAGAAGCAGACTCTCTGCTGAGCAGGGAGCCCAATGCAGGGCTCACTCCTAGAACCCTGGCATCATGACCTGAGCCAAAGCAGATGCTTAACCGACTGAGCCACCCAGGCGCCCCTCTACTGTATTACTTTTTAAATCTGAAATAATTATTATTGTTTTCCCTTAAGAGTAAAAGGCAAGGGCGCCTGGGTGGCTCAGTCGTTAAGCGTCTGCCTTCGGCTCAGGTCATGATCCCAGGGTCCTGGGATCGAGCCCCGCATCGGGCTCCCTGCTCAGCGGGAAGCCTGCTTCTCCCTCTCCCACTCCCCCTGCTTGTGTTCCTGCTCTCGCTATCTCTCTCTCTGTCAAATAGATAAATAAAAATCTTTAAAAAAAAAAGAGTAAAAGGCAAAAAAAGAAGTGGATTCAGAGAGAAGATTACTCTTTAAGGAGATCTGGCTGTGATGAAATGGAGAAAGACAGGGCATAAGGCAGAGGGGAATAATTGGAAGGTATTCTGAGAGTATTAACATTTGCCTGCACCTCTTAAATGCCACACACTATACCACATTATTTGCATACAATATTTCACTTAACGCTCCTAATCCCTCAAGATTATCTCCATTTCATGAACAAGGAAACTAAAATTCAGTGATATGAACACCCTTGCGCATGATCACACACTCTGCTGAGAGCCAAAACTGCACCCCAGATTTGTTTGATTCCATACTCCATATTTTTCCCACTCTACTTTGTGTCCAGTTTTGGACACAAAGCTTGAAATGCCTTTCTACCTACAGGGAGATATCTAGTTGTCATTCAGAAATACGGCCCTGAAACTCAGAAAAGGGCTGAGGTTAGAGATTAAAGTTTAAAAATAATCAGCACATTAAGAGTAATGTGACTTCAGTGTAAGTCACTGAACACAGCAAAATATAATGGAATGCAATATGTGGAGTGGAAGGGATTATCTAAAAAAAATACGAAAAGGCCTAGGTCTAGACCTCCCATGGATCCCAGGACACATCGACATTCAAGGGTTTGACAGAGAAGACAAGAGAAGGACACTGTTGAGTTCAATGGTCTGCACATCCAAAGAGGGCAAACGTCCATCCTGTTCATCTCTGTATCTCCTGTGTCTGACACAGGTACTACATAATGGATGCTCAATAAATATCTGCTGAATGAATAACTGATTGGCATTGAAGTTAAAGAGGAAGAACGTGTACAGAAGGAGACTATTCAACAACAGTAAGTGATTTGGAAAAGTCAATGGAAGATAAGGTTTGAAAAGTAACCACTTTGATTAAGGCCGAGAAGGTCAACATTGATCCAACAAAAAGAACACTAAGTGGATTAGCTGAGTAACAGTCGACTGGCGGCTTGAGTAGTGAATGGGAAGAAAGGATGGAAAGAGGACAAGTGGTAGACTATTCTTTCAGGGTTTGGTGGAGGGAATAAGAGAAAAAAGTCAGCAGCTAGAGGGCCAGCGAGTTACGCAAGCTTTTGTGTTTTCAGAAGAGAGACCTTGTAGCTCATTTGTGAATAGAGAAATCAGATTAACATCCTAGTTTACAAGCACCTATGAATTTATTTGCAGTACTGGGGATAAGTACTACAAATACACAAAAGGGTTTTTGCAGGAATGGAGGAATTTATCAGACTTTTAAAGAATAATTTCCAAATATTTAGACTTCTCTGTACTGGCAGTTTATATTAACCTAGAGAAAGTACTGAAGGGGATGACAATAAAATAAAAAGAGGGGCGCCTGGGTGGCTCAGTTGGATGAGCGTCTGCCTTCAGCTCGGGTCACGATCCCAGGGTCCTGGGATCAAGTCCAGCATAGGCCTCCTTGCTCGGCAGGGAGCCTGCTTCTCCCTCTGCCTGCCGCGCCCCCTGCTTGTACACACTCCCCTCCACCCTCTCTCTGACAAATAAATAAAATCTTAAAAAAAGAACAGAAATGACTGTTCCAAAACAATGCTAGAAAAAGAAATTGAAACTAATTCTGGTACTAATATAATTTGTTCTGTTCCCAGTGTAAATCCCTCATTCAAGAAGAAAAGGTACCTGGGGGCTTACATATTATTTTATTTACCCTACAAAAAACATTTTACCTTTCTTATTGTGCCAATATCTTAAGTGTCTTACTTTGTTTTTTTTATTAATGTAGTTTTCAAAATTGCATATGGAACAGACAAAATTGGTTACAGTCAGCTTTTTACTATTTGGTTTTTGTAGATTATTATGGACTTTTAGATTAGGCCTGGGTAGACCATAAAAAGATAAGAAAATGTGGACATTATTAAAGCAAAAGGTAACATACACGATAAAAGAGAAATTACAGGCAGCGTAGGTTTCCAGCATGTTTGAAGGAACAGGGAAAGGACTGTAAGGAGAGGGCACAGAGCAGGTTAAAGTACTTCTCAGGCGTGGCCACTAAGTGGCGCAAATCTTTTGCAGGACTCAAACTGAAAGACCTGCACACCCGGTTTTAAGGAAAATCTCCAAAGAAATTAAACTTCCTGCCTTCAGGAAGGACTGGAAATTTTCTGTGCTATTTGGGACTGTAGAATGGTTTGTGTGTGTTCTTGTTGTCTTATATTTTGCTGTATTCAGTGTAAATGTTTTGATATTGTAGATTTTCCAAAGATATTTTAGCCTGAGTCAGCAGCATCCTGCAAGTGGCTAAATGGTACTTGGGGTGATGGTGGTGATTTCGATGGTATGTATCTTCAGAGTCCTAGAAGTAACTTGATTTAAGTATTGCTATAGAAACAATGTAAGAGTGAAGTATCACAAGAGAAATTCTACTCTCAAAATGTTGGTAGCAAGAAAAACACGAAATTTCTGATCTAATGTGCTAGGGAGTCCTTCCTGAGCAATAATGAGTACTTACTTGAATTAGGGGGCCAGGACTCCCGGTATTCACTACCTGCTTGAGCTCTGGGTGACTTGCCCCGAACCTGAGGAACCACACGAAAATGTGAAGAGTTATGATCAGTAGGAGAATTTATCCAAGAAATTTAAATCATAAAACTGTACCTGAAATATATACTTTTCTACCACATCTTCCACAGTATATAAAATCGGACAGTGTATCCTAACAATAATGATGTACATTTATAAAAGGCTTTCTAGTTTCCAGTGCATTTTCCCATATTATTTCCACATCCAATGCCAAGCTCATTCAGGGGAGAAGAGGAAGGGCAAGAAGCAGTAAAGAGAGACCCCCCCCCGTGGGGTCAAGAACCACAATTCCTTAAACACGCAATTTCTAGGAGCAAGAGTTACCACGAACGCCTTTCCTGATGAAGAGTCGGCTCCGTTTAGAGGAAAACCTTGGACAGGGTCTTCCTGTCTGTTAGCATGGCCCTCATTAAACTAAACTTGATCAAACTAAGTTCTTGGGTGCTTGCCCAAGAGAACCAGCCCAGGAAGAGCATTACCCTTCTGTCCTGTTTCTTCTGGGTCTCCATGGCGTGCAAGCGCTCCATCAGGCTGGAGATGCCCTGCTCCAGGCTGTCGATGGTGTGGTGCTGAGGGTCGTGGCCACTGAAGCTATTGCGCAGGCTGCGGAGCGCGTCACGAACGAGCTGCAGGTCGCTGGTCTGTGGGCAGAAGGGAGGTGCCGCTGAGCAGGCATGGCGCCGTACGATTAACCACATCCCAAACGCCGGGCTTAAGTTGGTACAGGAGAGAGCCTCCCAGGACAGGTCTTTTATTTTCAAGGGAGGAGGTGTGAACGGTAAGAAATTTTCCTTCACAGAAGTGGGCCTACTGTTTGCCCGCTAATTATTCATGGTGGATAGCAAGAGCTTCACATCTTACGCACTCAACAGATGCAAGAATTTGGGAACTGGGGTATAAAAGGCCCAGGGCGCTGGCAAAGGCTAGGCTACTCTTCTGGTTTTAGCTGGAAGGGGAGGTCTGCACGCAAACCCTAAGAACCTACCCCTTTGTGAGTGATTGAAGCAGCTCCTTTGCCAGCCACAGGAAGGAGAAAACCATTGCTTTGAGAGTTGTGACTGTTGTAGTTGGTCACCTATAGCAGCAAGAAGAAGTGATGCTTGTTATAAGGGAGAATTCCAAACCAAGATGTCCTGTCTTACTTTTCTTATTTACACTTATCCCTTCCTGACAGAGTATATCATTGTGTATTTGTTCATGTCGCTCTCAGAAAGTAAGCCTCATGAGTGCACAGACTTTTTTTTTCCCCTCCTTTTGTTCACTGCTGTAACCCCTGTACTTGATACTTGGTTGGCACTGTTGAATGAGGAATGAGCAAAATGGAAGCCTCAGCCTGGAGATGCCCAACCTCGCCTCAGCCCGGCCACCAGAGGGCCTGAGAATGCTGCTCCAGCACCTCCAGACTTCGCTTTGGTGAGGAAAAAAAAAAAAGAAGAATGACTAATATTTTTTGAGCCTGACTTTGTGCCAAGTGGACTATTCATTTTCCAGATGAGTCATTTCTTTTTCTTCTTTTCAGATGAATCTTCTTTTTTTTTTTTCAATGACTCTTATTTCTAAGGCTCAAAGCAAAGCAAATTAAGGTCACACAATGGCAGCAAGTATGAAAAGCCAGAATTCGAAACCAGATTTTCTTTGCCTGGAACCTGCACTCTTTTTAAAATTTTATTAAGTTTTATTTATTTAAGTATTCTCTACACCCAGTGTGGGTCTCGAACTCAAGGCCCTGAGATCAAGAGTCGCATATTGTTGCGACTGAGCCAGCCAGGAGCCCCTGGAACCTGCACTCTTAACCCCCTCACCAAATAGCCTCTTTGATCCTGCAGATGTGGGGGGGGGGCAAGGTGCCAGTTACCTCATCTGCCTCTCTTTTCATACAGCGAGCCAAAAGGACGTCTTTCTGTTCCAGCTCCCGCTCTAGATCCACCTGCAAATAAGAGACTGAATCAGAAAAGGATGTCTTCGGGCTGGAGGGGCAGGAAGTCAGTGTGTGACTATGTTCCCACCTGCTGGTAACTGGCCTCAGAAAGCTTCCGGAGGGCTTCTTCCAGCTTGGCCTGGTGCTGCTGGAGGAGGCGCTCCTTCTGCCCCAGCTCTTTCTGCAATTGAGACAGAGCTTTCAGACGGTAGCAAAGCCAAGCGTGCTGAACAGCTCACCGCGGGCCCGGCAAGTTCCACCCGAGCAAAGGAGAGCCTCAGGGGGAAGAGTCCTTTCCTCAAGCTACACAGGAAGAAATTCCACACCGTAGTCATGTGACACCACAGAGGAGTCTTGGAAATGTAAGGAGGAGGGAACTACCATTTGTAGGAGGACCACTACATGCCACGCATGCTAGTTAGACATAAAGGTTGAGATGGAAGTTTCCAGACAACTACTTCTATACTCCTTCTCGTAGACATGCTATCTATTCTTCAGGGTTATCGAATCAAAGGCACGCAGAAGGTTTCCTTGCAGAAAGCAGCAATGAGAACTGGGTACTTAAGAGCTCTTTGAACAATAGCAACAATAGAACATCCATAAAAGGTCAAATGGAAATCCTTTCCAAACTGATATGCATACTTACTTGATATTCTCCCAAGAGCCGGTTCCGCTCATCTAGCTTCCTCTGCAGGTCCACCTGCAAGAAGGAAAAGAGAGAATTAATTGGCACAGAGGTATTGTCTGCCAAGCCCGGTAGGGAACCAGCTATGTAGTAACCAGGTGGATGTTGGCTACTAGAGTATAGAGCACAGAGAGGGCACAGCTATGGTGAAAACACACAGCTGCCCTCCGGCTGCTCTCGGTTTCAGTAGGATAATCAACCGGTCGCACCACAGTTTTGCCTCTATCTCAGTGTCCTCAAAATTGAAGGGCTCGAGGCCAGTGTGAAATGGGCTTCCAGCCAGGAACAGAGATGAATCTAACAGGAAGTAAAACTAATTGCAGACATGGAGGGCGGGCACCTCAGAAATAAGCTAAGAGAGATTAGGATGGCATGTCTAACAGGACTTCACGTATCCTATTTTGCTATTGGGGCTCAATGAGGTCCAAGTTCATTCATTTAGCTCACATTCTGGTTGTGCAGCTCATCTTTGTCCATATTTGCCCTCAGCAGTTCTTGTTTGAGCTGAAGAACAGATGTGTCCTGTTGAGTCAACCTCTGCTGCAAGGCATCCTGGGGAAAAAAGCATACTCATTACTGTGGTCCCAATTAATCAATCAGCCAGTTATCACTACAAGTTTTAAACCCCTTACTGCGTATCCAGCATTAGTTCTGGCAAACTGGGAGACAAAAAGAGTATGAGGTCTTGCTATAAAGAGATGAGCAGGAATTATTCTGTCCCTTTCCAGGATGCTAGCAACTAAAGCAAAGTCCTATCCATCGTCCTACGTAGCTGACTGAAACCTGATTTTTCCTCCACCTATTATTCACCCCTACCCTCCACTGCATTCCTGGCAGCATGATGCCCTAGAGAGAGAGTCAGTGCCCTTTGGGATCCGACAGACCGAGATTCAAATTACAAGTCTACTGCTTACCTTCACGACAGTGACCATGGACAATGCTCTCGCCTTCCTCCCACCGTGGCTTTCTCATCCGTATCTTGGGCATTTAAATACTGAATCTAGATGAGCTCTTTTTCCTTCTCATTCTCTGCCAAGCCCCCATCTCCTAGAGGGCTGGACCCTATTTCTGCCTGCCACCCTGTTCACACAGAATCCTTGGAATCACTCCCACCCTGTCTTCCAGAGTGTTGCTCCCACCCTGCTCCCATTGCCTTCCAATGCCGAGTCTGGACCAGGATTGGGATTATATTTCCATGCTCAGAACTCTTCTTGGACTGATGGTTTCTCTTCCACTGTCTACGATCTTACCAGCTTTAGGGTATCTTTCCCTCAGCTTGGAACCTCTTGGTTCCTACCATGCCTAAGAAATGTGGGTTGTACATACTTAAAAGGGTCAGCTGGAACACATTTTTCCAACCATGGTGGCCTGATATGGAACTCATGGATTGGAGCTGCACTGCAGTGTATCTGCCCTGACTTTTCTCTCTTTACAGACTGCAAAGCAATGGTGCGGGCTCCAGAGAATGTGAGGGTCCATTCTTAAGCCACGACAGTACGTGCCAAAGGTTGTCCAAGATGCCCCTTGGCATCAGCAGTTCAGAGAACTTTTCCCAAAGTGTTAGTAAGTGTTGCATGGGAGAAAAGGCACTTCTGTGGTTAATAATTTCAAACTTTTTTAAGCCAACCTTTCTATGACAGACTTTCTCAGGTCCTTTAGTATAGTGTTATTCACTGGGACTCTTCCAGCCTACAGGGCCCTTCTCAAGCTTATTTGAGCACAGAACACTTTGTTTTCTGAAGTATCTCAAAGGATTAAGGCTATGAAATACACTCTGACTCTGACAAACACTGCTGAGCTGCCCTCCAGTCTAGCCCATGAATGGGAGTGCAGAGAAGAAGGGAAAAGCAGCAGCTTAAGAACATCTTTTCACACTTCTAGGTGTTTATTCAACAGATACATTCCCACTTGGGTGAAACAACATATATTCAAGGCTGTTAGCCAGATCACTGTATTAGTAAGAGACTGGAAATATCCTAAAAGACCGTCAATAGGAACTGATTACATTATCATATAAATACACATTGGCATACTATGCAGCCATAAAAAAAGATCTAGAAAGGTCTTTATGTATCAATAGAATGATCTCCAAGATACGCTAAGTAAAAAAGGTCAACATGTCAAGCTGCATGTATAATATACTATTATTTGGGGAAAAAATCATATACATACATATTTATTGATAACGGCCAAGTTACCTCCAGGAAAGGGAGCGGGGGGGGGGGGGGGGGGGGGGGGGGGGGGGTGGAGAATATGGCAGGACGACAGATTTTTCAAGGATTATCTTTTTAGACCTTCTTCACTTCAGGCCATTTAATATTATTAACTACTCAAAAACTATGTAAATTACAATGTTTAAGAGGACATTCTTCTTTAGAATTGAAGAAAACTATAAAAACTGATTGTTTTACATACAAAAACTGCCAGGGTGCCATAGGGGGGGAAGGGACAGCGCCATGAGTCGTAACCACCAGAAATAAGCCTCAGCAAAACACAGGTATTTTCCTCAACGTGTCTCACTTCCCATCCACAAAGCACTTTCTAGCATCACACGGCCTGTCCAAGGCTCCTGCAGATGTATACAAGCCCACAGACCCAACTACCCTCCTCCCACTCCCACCCATGCTCAGCAGTAGATAGCTTTACCAGGTAGAGTTTGTTTATTTAAAAGGTTAAATGTCTTCCTTTTTACCTTTATCCCCTGTAAGTTTCTGGCTTCTTGTTTACATTTCAGCAGCTCCTTCTGTAAACCAAATATAGTTAGATCAGATGGTAGCATCTGGGTTGCATCAGAAGCATTACCTCATTCTGTCAGTAAGAACACAAAACTCAGATAACCATTCCATGAATAATTAACCCTCTCCTGAGGCAGGAAGCAGGTCCGGTCCAGTAAACTCCGCTGCCTCACAGAGACAAGAACGAGACCCATCCCGTTCTTCCCTGTGCTACCCAGGCCCAAATGCAGGTGGAGAAGTCTTGCCAAGAAAGAAGATACCACGCATCCCCACAGACTGTCATTCCTACATTTAGTACTCTTCACTGACAGGAAAACCTAATCCTGATCATCTAAGTCTCCCTTACTGAAACACACAATCATATCTTAATATGCCTACCCCCAATGTCATTTGTTCAGCAAAGGGTTAGAATACTTTCGATTGTCCAAGTGGGCATTATTCTTTATAAATCAAACAAAAACACATTTAGCCCAATAATGAAATACTAATCATCCACCCTTTACAATGGATTAAATACATGTATATAATTGTCATTAGGAAAGATTTTAGGAGAGGAACACCCAGACCCCAGACCCTACTCTCTTCTTTTTCTATTGAATCACATCAAGAGTTTGGAATTACCATATCTAAAATGGGGAATTCCTAACATGGGCTCCACAGATGGACTCGAAAGTAATTCTACTAAAAATTCAAGTCAGTTGAGTGTGTGTGCATATTCCTGGAGAGAGCGCTAATGTCTTTAGTCATATACCTATGACTCCAAAAAAGTTAAAACCCACTGAACTAAAAGCATTCTGGGAAGAAGTCATTATAAAGGACCATACTGGACTATAGTTAATAATACTGTATTGTGTATTTGAAAGTTGATGAGATAGTAAATGTTAAAAGTTCTCATCTCACCACACATAACTATGTGTGGTGGTGATCATTTCATAATGTATGCATATATCAAATCAATATGTTGTATACCTTATAAATTATTAAAAAATTATTTAAAAAAGACCATACTGGGGGCACCTGGGTGGCTCAGTCAGTTAAGCGTCTGCCTTTGGCTCAGGCAGTGATCTCAGTGTCCTAGGATCCAGCCCCTCGGCAGGCTCCCTGCTCAGCGGGGAGTCTGCTTGTCCCTCTCCCTCTGCCCCTTCCCACCTCGTGCTCTCATCCACGCACGTGCACGTTCTCTCTCTCAAATGAATTTTAAAAATCTAAAAAAATAAATAAATAAAAACAAAAAAGACCATACTGATATTAGACCCATTTTTAATTAAAAAAGAAAAATTATGAAACACTTAAAACATAAAGAAAGGTAGAACCAATGACACAGATAACTATTACTCACCACCAAGACTGAAAAGACATTACCTTTTTGCCATATTTAGGACCTGTCTCTCTCTTTCAATTAAAGACATAAAACAGACACAGCTCAAGTCCCAAGTCTGCATCCCTTCCTCTATATCCATCACTGTTCTGACGCTGGTGTGTGATATTCCCATAAATTTTTTCAAAGGGAAAAAAGGCACATGTTCTGACATACCTTTAGGTCCTGATTCTCCTCCCTGCTCTGATCCAGACGACTTTGGATTATAATCTAAATATAAGGCACAAAGAGATGGCTATGCAGCTATGCTGTGGAATTCAGAGGTCATTCATTCAACAAATATTTACTGAGCACCTTTTTGATGCTAGCCTTGTACTGTGAATTCAGAGAAGAACAGGCGGCGGCTCCCCGCCGGCCCTGATGGAAGCACACGCACAGGGCAGTGCAAGGAAAGGACTGTGGATGAAGTTCAGACAAGTGTGTATGTGCTGGGTCCCGGGGGGTCGGAGAAAAAGCAAAGGGATGACAAAATGAAGCTTGCCTTGGAGGTAAATTATTGTTGCTGTTTATTAGAAAACGAATTAGAGGAGGACAGGAGAGGGATCAGGAAAACCAGCTGGAAGGTTGCTAGCATACTGGACGGAGGCCTGAATTAAGGTGGTGGCTGTGTGAATGGAGAGAAGTGGATGGAAATATTTAAAAAGTGAACAGACAGAGCTGGGTGACCTACTGGACCTAGAGGGAAGGGCCAGAAGGATTCAAGGATGATATTTTGGGTATCTGGGTGGATGGACAGTGATCAGAAACAGAATGCAAAGGGACAAGTAGTTTTGGTGGTGGGGAGAGAAAAGCTGTTTAATTTACGACTCAATGAAGTGAGATGCTTATGGGACATGTAAGTGGAGATGATCAGCAGGTGGTTACATGCTGCACATACAAATCTACAACTCCGCAAAGAGAGCTGAGCTAGAAATCAATATTTGAGAAGCAACATCTGAGTCAGGCGGGGAGTGGCGCCATGGAGGCAGATAATACTGCCCAGGTGAACGGATAAGACAACAGAGGGCCCAGAGGGGAACTCTGAGGAGCACCGGCATTTAAGGCATCAGCAGAAAAAGAGATGCTTCAAAGGGAACTTGAATGTAAACTCTATGAGGGTGATGTCTTAGGTCTGCTTTGTCATCACCGAATCTCCACTACCTTGAAACTGTGCCAGGCACGTAGTTGGCACTCAATAACTATTTGTTGATGAGGGAGGGAGGGAGGGAGGATGGAAGAAAGAGTAGTCAAAAATATATGCGGAAAACCCGGAGAGGCGGAGTCAGGGAAGAGAGCATTTCAAGAAGGTGAGGACAACAGAGTCAAAAGCTAAAAGTAAATCAAACACAGAAACCAGATTATCTGGTGTCCAGTCACAAAAGAAGGAACTCACCAGTTGTTCCTCAGGATTGACTCCTGGTTCACAGAGGGCCAAGGGCCTCTCCTGTTCATCTTCAGGTAAGGATCCATTGAGCAGTAAGGCCTGAATAACCACAGAAGCAGAAAGAAAATGGACTCCCATCAGATGACTGAGTCCAGAGTTGAGCTTGCTAAGCTTTTCCTAAATTGAAATCACAACTGAGCTTCCTATCAAAATCTCCTTGGTAATTTCTGGTCCTTAGATACCTCCAATTTTTCATCTTGGGTCTATCGGGAGTTCCTTTTGTCGGGCTCATGCTTAGGACCCTTTCATCTCTCTGGATGCACCTGAATCATCCACTCCAAGTCTCCTTGGCCCCAGCTGCTCAAAATGAATTCTACAACCGGAAAGTGAACTAAAAGCAGTAAGAATTATCCTTCCTTAGATAAGTTCATTACAATGAATTATTTTAAATACATTTAGGGGCGCCTGGCTGGCTCAGTCTGTAAAGCATGCGACTCTTGATCTCAGGGTTGTGTATTCGAGCCTCATGTTAGGTGTAGAGATTACTAAAAAATGAAAAAAAAAAATCTTAAAAAAATAAAATACATTTAGAGCACTGACTTGGGTTTGTTGGATTTTTGTTTGTTTTAATAACTCTGAATTTTTACTCCCTAGGGCAACCTGTATAGAACAAGAAGGAAAACGTATTTACAGAGAGATGTCCTCCTTCATTTCCACTCCCCACACCAGGCTTTGCTTTCTTTAGAATATGGAGGGGAGGCACATTTACCCTGAAGCTAAGGAAGCTCAAACCCTAGGGCCCCTCACATGCACTGACCCTCCCAAAGCCCCGATCTAATATTGTACACTTGACCCTTGAACAACACGGGTTTGAACTGCACGGGTCCAACTGATAATGAAGTTTTTTTTACAAAATACAGTACAGTACTGCAAGTATATTTTCTCCTCCTTATGACTTTAACATTTTCTATTCTCTAGCTTACTTTAAGAACACAGTATGTAATACATATAACAATCAAAACAGGTGTTAACCAACTGTTTATGTTATCAGTAAAGCCTACAGTCAACAGTAGGCTATTAGTAAAGTTTTGGGGGAGTCAAAAGTTACATGCAGATTTTCGACTGTGCAGGGGTTTGGTGCCCCTAGCCATCCCCCACCCCAAATTGTTCAAAGATCAACTCATAATCTGTAATCTTATTCTTAAAGAAGGCCCCCCAAAACTGTATTCTTTAGCACTCACAAAACTTGGAACTGCTCATGCAGGTAGGTATCATGAGACCTATCAGCTCAGTGAAAGATTTAAGAGTGCGTCCCCATTTTATATTTCAATTCTGTCTCAATTCAATCAAGAGTTACAGAGGTTAAATCCTGTTTCAATAAATATAACACAAATTAACATCACAAATGCTGGTATATAAAAACTGTTTAAAATCCAGCCACTGGTTGGTCTACCAAGCACTAACTAATAATAAGACGTTAGTAAATCAAATGAATTTGGCTATCCCATGGAGTGTGGCAAAAGGTGTAAGACAACTATAAGACACCACGGGGAGCTAAGGGAGAGCAACGTCACAGAAGCACTAACTCTGTTAGTGGCAAAGTGTTGAGCGGGCTCTAACTGAGGCATACTAATAAGTCAGAAATCCTGGATGTGGCTTAGCATGCAACTTACTCATCACTGAAAGAGTTAAGAAGCCCAGTGGATGCTGTGAGCCCCATTGTATTCTATAATGGAACTGAATTCTCATTGTGATCATGTGGCTGTGAATTAAAACAACTCTGTTTGCAGGGAATATTAGGGTGCTGACTTTCTGCCTGTCAAATCTCTTCTTTTTCTGTCTAATCTGCCATCGGATTTCTCCCAGCCTGAAAAATGCAAACTAAACCAAAAGCCAAACTGATGGATATCTATGTTCATATAATGCAAATCATCCTGGGAAAGGCCTGGTTGGATATGATCCCAAAGTTAGCACACATTAATTAAACCAGTCCTTAATGGAGTGGCAGATAAGAGATCTCAAAGGCAGACATTTAAAAAAATAACAAAGCCAATGGGGAAAAATCAACAACTCTCCTTGGGAATGTTTAGGCAGTAAACATTCCTCCAGCCCTTGTCAGCTCCTGGGGCATATGTTATGCAAACTGTTTCTCCACAGTACCAATCTCCTTTTTTCTTTCAGAACCCTTTGTGTCCCCACCCCGTTGCTGGCTGGCTGGGAGCACGCCCTCCACCGCAGGCCGGTAGCCAGAGCCACTCACAGAATGTGGGCTTTGTTTACATATCCATAAATATTTGACAATTCAGAAGCAGTGCAGTTCCCAGCACAAACAGAAAGGAATATTCCTAGGCAATTTCAGGGTCATCAGCACATTACAAGGGCTCCCGCAAACAGGGACAGACGCACAAAGACAGAGGACCTGGGGGGGGGG
>NC_058413.1:102246130-102302362 GCF_002201575.2 Neomonachus schauinslandi
GGGGGAGAATTGCCGAACTGGCACAAAGGTATAGAAAAGACTGAAGGGCTTTGTTGCTCGAGGAAAACCTGTTACCTGATCATTATGGCTTGGCAGCCTCTTACAAATTCATTGGGGGGAGCTAAATCCCTTAGCTAGACTCAAACGGAGACCTGCGGCATTACTTGAACTCTTGAACTCTTCCTAGGGACAAATTCCCGACTGTTTGCTGTGCCTGTCTCTGGGAAAGCACCATGACTGCAGGTCCGTAGCTGTGGATGGGGAGAGACCAGCCTATGAGCAAAGAGCCAGAAGAGGGGTTTGGTAGGGGTCCATAATGGCTCCCAGGCTTACAGAAATCGCAACAGCTGTGCTGTCAACGGGAGTCCGCAAGGTCCACTTAGGAGTACTCACACATAAAGAATTTTCTGCTCTTGGGGCGCCTGGGTGGCTCAGTCGTTGGGCGTCTGCTTTCGGCTCGGGTCATGATCCCAGGGTCCTGGGATCGAGCCCCGTTCGGGCTCCCTGCTCCTTGGGAAGCCTGCTTCTCCCTCTCCCACTCCCCCTGCTTGTGTTCCCTCTCTGGCTGTCTCTCTCTGTCAAATAAATAAAATCTTAAAAAAAAAAAAAGAATTTCCTGCTCTTTGAGTGCTATTCCCTCTGTCTAAACTCCCCCTGCAACTCTGACCTCATATGAAACTGAATCGGTTTATTTTCAACTGATCCTCGTGAATTAAAAATAATCATCAATCGGTGCACCGAGGATCAACCACACGGGAAAGAGCTACCTGTAATCCTGATATCATTTTCTTTGCTTCCTCCATTTCTTTTTCCAAATGTTCTTGTTGTTCCAACAGCTGTTCTTCCCATGAGGTCTCCAGATAGGTCCCGGGGCTGCCTGGTCGCCAGTCTCGGGAAAACGGAGAGTCTGTCTCCTCTACAAAATGGAAGGAGGGAGTACAGTTCATGTTGAAGAAGACAGTTTCCAGCAGAAAGCGCTCACAGTCCCCCGCGTTCACGGGTTCAGGTCACCTGCCTTCCGAACCTGTCCGCACGGCGCAAACCAGACTCTCCACCAGGTGGGGCTGTGAGACACAAAGAACTGGCTATGAACTCAGACTCCCCAGGTTGGGGAAACAGATCCTCCGTAGAACCTTTAAGAAGTAGTTAAGATTCCCTCCTGGGGAGTCTTCGTATGGGACACATAGACCCTACTCTTAAGTCTCTGGAACTGGCATCCCCGAAGCTGGATTCTGCCAGGTACAAAGAGAGGAGCTGCCAGTTGCCATGAAAACCAAATTCTCGTTGGTTGCTGCGAAGCTTCATAGGGGCGACTCCGAGTTAATATTCCTTTGACCGTTCCATCATACGGAAGCCCCTTTCACATAGGACGCTGTGTGAGTCACACAAGAAACAAACCAGTGAGAGCACACGTGCACAAACCATTCAATCTCGCTCCTTGGTTTCGTTTTATTTTCCTATGTTTATGGTCTCTTTGCTCTGGTTTCCTTGTCTATTTTATCCCATCTAATTGTGTGCCCGGCCATTAAAAATGCATTACGGAATACAGAAGGGTATAAACTCTCTGAGTAAGCGTCTTCATTCATAAGCGTGAATGTAATAAGGATAATTCCTCTGCGTTGCTGTGAAGATTGAATGAGGTAACTCATGTGCAGGGCTCCGTGGTGCCTGACCCAGAGCACTCACTCAGTAAATGCTTTCCCTCCCCAAGGTCCCAAGAGTTTCTGAATCAGTAACAGGACTGACTCTTTGGTGCTAATCCCAGGGCTAGAGGCAAGAATTTAAGTCCAGTTCTTCTGAGGGCTTCAATTTCATTACAACCCTTATAGATGAATAAAACTCTATTGAAATCACATGCTTTGCTTCTTCTATGCTTCCCTCTATGTTTATGTAAGAAAAAGGAGAGCAAGTGAAACAGAAGAAGTCTAAACAAAGGGAACCCTTTGTGGTCCTTTCTGTGGCCGTCACACCAAAAGCCTGATGTAGTCCTGCTCTTTATATTCTTACAGACACCTCTGTTCATACTATATATTCTTGGTTCATATTTAAGTCAAGGACTTACTGAAATTATTTCTATAACACAGGAATAATAAAAACTGTTTACTTGAGTAAGGCTTTTGGATTGCCCCAAAGTCATTTCCTAATTCATAGGTAGCCAGCAGAGGAATGGCCCGTCTACACTGCTGTAAGATTTCTGACAGCTATGACATCAGAAGTGACATTCTGCAAGAGGATAAACACATTCATTGACTCAAAGGCATCAGAGCCCCCTAGAGCTGACCTAGCACGCACAGACTATGGAGAGGGAGAAGACCAAGGAGTTTATAGGTAGATAGTCAGGACCCCCAAACACTTCAAGATGAGAACTGTTCCTCGAGCCAACCTAGGCATGCTGACAGACAGTACCTGTTCTGTTCTCTATTCCTTCAGAGGGAATAATCACAAAATCTGCCTTCTCCTCCGACTGGGTTATAATGGATTCGCTCTTTGCACTGTGGATAGGACTGGGTGAAGTCAGGCTGTGATGGAAGGAAAAGGAAGAGAAACAATTATTATGAACAGTTGTTTATTTTTTTAAAGATTTATTTATTTATTTGAGAGAGAGAGAGCATAAGCATGCAGGGGGGAGGGGCTGAGGGAGAGGGAGAGAGAATCTCAAGCCGACTCTGCACCTGGTGTGGAGCCTGACGCGGGGCTCAATGTCATGACCCTGAGATCACAACCTGAGCCAAAACCAAGAGTTGGATGCTTAACCGACTGGGCGATCCAGGTGTCCCTGAACAGTTGTTTAGAAGCCAACTGTCATAATTTATCCCAGAGACATGTTCTTATTCATCTTACTCCTACTGCCTAACATAGTCCCCAGCCCACAGTATGAACAAACATTTGTTGAATGAGCCCAGGATGAACTTATTGAATGAATGAAATGAATGTTAAATGAGTGAATGACCCAGTCTTTTCCACAGCAAGGCTGCCTCGAAGCCTGATTCACAAAGAAGAGGTTTACCAGAAGGATGGGTACTCTAGCATCTTAAAGAACTCCAAGTTTTGTTTTGTTTGTTTGTCTTTTTTTTTTTTTTTTTTACTTACCACCACCACCTGCTCCACCACCATCCCTGGGCCCAGATTCAAAGACTAATGTAGTGTGTATCTTAGTAGCTTTGGGAGCTGGAAGGAAAATCTACTCACAGACACAAGCATCACCAGCAGAGTAACATGGCAGATCAGCTCTAGGCTGATCTCAAAAGAGGGGACAACGCTGAGGGTGATTCACGGTGAGAAACTGCTGGGACTGTGGACAGTGCCAGCCTAGGCAAAGGGGCAGTGATATATCAACAAGGACAGGACGTGACAAGGAAAAGGGGAATCAGAAGGAAAAGGGGAAAGACCTGCTTGAGAAAGGGAAAGGTTTACTTGATTGTACCGTCGAAGAGTTATTCAGATCCCTGCTAGACTATTCGCAAATTACCATCAGAAACCTCTCCTCAATTCTTAAGTTCTGATACAACTATTAGCCTTGGAGGGAACCGCTGTGATTTTCAGGGAAGATGAATTTTAAAGCTGTAGAACAACAGCAAATCAGCAAGACAAGATGGGGATGTGAGACTGATGTTTCCATCTGACAGGGGAAAGGAATCTGAAAAGCCTTTTTTCTTTGCGCTGCACCTTGAGAACATCAGCTCTGAAGCAATCTCAGAGGCTGTGGGGTCTCTAGGCCCAGCCCCCTCTCAGGAATTCTTTCCAAATCCATCACCCAGACAACAGTGAAAGTGTCTAGGACTCACTGACCCACTTAATGTGCCCCTGAAGTCTCCCAGGCTAATCCTCACAGCCTCGATCAGGAGTTAACATTTTGTCTTCCTAGAAACCAGGAAAAACAAGAGCTGAGCACAAGCGGTTGTAGTCAGACATTTCAAAGCCTCGAAAGCAGCCTGAGGACTAGTGTCTCATCCTCTTCGTTCTCCCAAGTTTAAGGGCTTTGGTGGGAGTGACCTCAACCAGTAATACATTCTTATCCTATTAGAACCTTAGAAAACAATTTACAGTTTTTTGCTTCAAATCTATAGATCTGTAACCTGAGCAGACCAGGGGTAGAAAGGTGGCGAGGAGTGGTATTTAGAAACGGTAACTGCTTATCCATCTTTCACCACTTAGGCAATCTGACTTCCAGGCCAACGTGAACTAACTGCTGGGGAAGCATTAGTGGAAGGGCACTCTGTCATCATAAGGAGAATAGATTTATGAGTATTCAGGCCTCCACATTCACCTTCCTACAGAAATGGGGATCCGCTTGCAGAAAGAGGCCTGTATCAGCTGCTCTTCCTTGAGAAATGATAAAACGACGCTTCCTTAGCTGACAAGGTGCTATGGTTGACACGTTCCACTGCCTG
The DNA here is from genome assembly GCF_002201575.2 of Neomonachus schauinslandi. Lineage (NCBI taxonomy): Eukaryota > Metazoa > Chordata > Mammalia > Carnivora > Phocidae > Neomonachus > Neomonachus schauinslandi. The sequence goes on from NC_058413.1 coordinate 102,250,522, forward strand.
CATTTGGCTGGACCACAGTGGGTACGTGTGAGACGCAGGGGGGCGGGAGTGGCAAGCGGAGTGTGAACCTAGGATGCTGGAAAACTGCTTGCCTAAAAGAGGAGACGCATGCTCAGCTCCACCCTCCCCCTCTTAAGTGAGCTGTCGCCCATATAAGGGCAGGAGGAGGCGGATGTCTGCATATCCAACTCCACTGGGGGAGTGGCAGAGCAGCCAAAGGAAAACAACATTTCTCTTGAATTTGAGGCTGCCAGTGCGTGAGGCCACAGAGAGGTAACACCATGAAACCAGGTCGCCAAGTGAAAAGATGAAGGAAGAAAAATCCTGAAGCACGGGTCAGAGCAGCAATCCTGCTGCATCCCCAAGAAGAACCTCAGAGATGAGGATGGTGCATTCAGTCATCTGCTTCAGGTCACAGAAAAGTATTTTAATGCTAATTAATTACATGGCTTAGGCTCTCCCTGAGGAGCTCAAAATCCCTATTTTGTAAACAAGTAATGCCCCACCTGCCATGTAATCCCCTCAAATCAGGGAACTGATTACAAATAAGGTGTGCCTGATACATTTCCTAATTCCCACAGGTCTAACATCTCTCCAATCTTAGCATCAAACGATCCCCCAAGCAAAGTCCAAATCAGAGTAAAATCATTTTTTTAAAAATGGGTAATGGGTGAGAAGAAAGCGTCCTGTTTACTCCTGAAGTGCCCTCCCACAGCAGAGACAGGACAAGGTAAAGGGCCACTCCTCCCTCCCCTATGCGGGCTCCAGTTTCCTAAACCCACTGTATTTTGTAGTGATAATCCCAGACCAGCAGCCTGTCCTTCCCAATACAGCGCCCCCACCCATCCCGGTCCGTCTCTGGCCAAGAGCATCCTCCGGTCCAGGCCCTGCTCCCGCCCATGCCCCCCACCTCCAAAGCCAAAGTGGCTTCTGCTCACCATTTGACTTGCGTCCCTCCCATGGTCCCCCTCCTGGCTCCGGGTTCAGCGAGCCTGTTTCCCCGGGTGAAGCGGGAGGCTGGGAGTCACGGCGCTCCCGAATCCGGGCATGTCTCCCCGCGATGGGGCCCGCAGAACCACTCCACGGGCAGGCCGGCTACCAGAGCCGCGGGCCCCGACCGCGGCAGAGAGTCGGAAGGGCAGAAAGGCGGGCGTCTCGGCCCCAGCGACGGAGATGCTCCCGGGACTGGGGCGCGCGGTCCCGGCCGCTCAGACGCTGCAGCAGCCCGGCCTGGGCGGAAGCCGCCTCCCCTCGTAGGCTGCGGGTCCCTGGCAGAGGCATCGCGGCGGCCGCGGCCGCGCGGCTCCGGCCGTGCCCCTGGGCGCGGGCATCTCACCCCATCGCCGGCGCGGGGCAGCGCTGCCCGCGGCTCCCGCTGCGCGATCAGGTCCCGGCGGAGAGCTTGCGGGCGCCCCCGGCTCCGCGCCGCCTCCCGCGCCTTCCCTCGCCGCCCCCGCTTCCAGGCTGTCAGCGCGGCGGGCAGCGCGGGGCTCGGACCCCGCACGGGCGGGCGGGCTGGGAGGCCGAGCGGGAGCCCGGCGCTGGGCAGGGGCGGGGACGCGGACGCCGAGGCCCGAGAAGGGGTGGAAACGCCCTTTCTGCGCCGACCCCTCCCTTCGCGGCCACGGAGGTTGGGGCGGGTGTCACCAGGCTCCTCGCCGGAGTGGGGGAGCCTGGGCGGGTGGAGACTCAGGGTCGACCCCGGAAACCCGCCGAACGCTGCTCTCCTCCCACCTTCCCCCAGGCGTTGCATGTGTTCTTGTTTCCCAACTAAGGATCATTTTGCGTGGACACAGTAAGAGGCTGGCCGGAGGCCTACGGAGCAACAGGCGGCCAGGGCTCCGCCGGGGTGTCTCTTGAGGGGCAGAGGGGGGCCACCTTTCGCATCTTCTGAGCCGCTCCCCGTTCACAGTCACATCGCGGGGTCTCCTGGCCTTCATGGGTCACTGAGCCATGAGGTGGCCTCCCCCTGAGGAAGGGGGTGGGCGGGCAGAATGTTCCAGAGCCTCCTGGGTCCCGGAAACTCACGGAGGAAAACGCAGGGTGCTGACCCAGCATCCCAAAGATGTAGGGAAGAGATCAGCTTAGAAGAAAATGACAAAAAAAATCAGGAAGGAGCGACAGACAGGGGGATGCGACTTATTACCTGATCCCTCTCCCAGAAAAACTCTCACTGTCTGCCCCCAGCAGCCCGATTTCCAGGGTGTCCCTAATTCACTGTGTCACAGCCCCTGCCCCAGTCTGAGTTCTCCTGCCAGAAAGGAAGGAAGCAGGTGTTCTCAGGAAGAAATCCAGACTTCTCTCCTCTGGCTCGCTCTGGCGCGCTCTCTCTCTCTCTCTGGCTCTCTTTCACTCTCTCTCACTTTAACTCTGGCAGGCACAAAAAAGTGAAAGGCCTGTAGCCATGCAGGAAGCAATAGATCTCATTATACAAGGAAATGTCCTTTGATTCTGTACCAAGTGATAGTCTAAGCAGCAATCAAGGAAGAAATGGTTTAGATTCTCATTACTAGCACACCTATTGCTCAATGGGTACAGGGTTTCCTTCTGGGGTGATGAAAATGTCTTTGAACTGGATAGAGGTGATGGTCACACAACATTATGAAGATACTAAACGCCACCGAATGGTACACTTTAAAATTAGTGGCTAATTTTAGGTTATGTGAATTTTATAAATAAAAAAGCAATCTACTAAATGTAAAAACTAAAGTTGAGCAAGGTTATCAGTATATTAAAATGCTGGGAAGAATTCCATGTGACTTCAATAAATTAAATGGTCTATCAATCTAAGATGGAATTTTATGTGGAAAAGAAACAGAAAGACAAAATAAATGCACTTAAGATACATATAAGAACATATAAAAGGGCGCCTGGGTGGCTCAGATGGTTGAGCGTCTGCCTTCAGCTCAGGTCATGATCCATCCCAGGACCCTGGGATCAAGTCCCACATTGGGCTCCCTGCTCAGCGGGGAGCCTGCTTCTCCCTCTCCCTCTCCCTCTGCCTGCCACTCCCCCCCTCCCCCCGGCTTGTGCTCCCTCTCTGTCAAATAAATAAAATCTTAAAAAAAAAAGAAGAAAGAACATATAAGATATATATAAGAACAATTAGGCTTAACTAGAACAGACTAAGCTGGGCTGGGTAGGAGAGGAAAGGTCATAAAAGCATAAATTAAAAATGATTCAGCAATGAAATGAAGTTAGTAAATAAGGTGACATGATCCAGGAATGTATTTTTAGGAGCATGACTTACATGAGCCAGGAAACTGGTCTTTTTCTGCCACTACACTTGGCATCGATCAGGCTTTTATTAGAGCACTGTGTCCTGTTTTGGTCTTTGCACTTGGCTCTAAGGGCTATAGCGGGCCTTTCTGCTGGAGTCACAAACATCTTAGCCCACTCCAATGCACACTAACCTGCCACAATTCCTAGCCCTATAAATGAAAGCTGGAAACATCCTAATGCTCGCAGACAACTCTGCTCAGTGTTTCCTCTTGTTACAAGCTTGATACAACCTTCTTAGGCCACACTTAGCGTTCAGCTCAGGAGCCAGGGCAGTACCATGGAACGGGCTGTCAGTTCTACACGGGCTGCCGAGACGCAAATATGCAAACCAGGGGCTGGGCCCTCTCGGCCCCCGGTCATGCCCCCCTGTGGACGGAGCTGAGCACTGACACTCAGGCTCCACACAAAGCTTCCTTGTGTGGGAAACTTCCCCGCACCCCACCCTCCCTCCCTTCCTGCCAGCACAAAACCGCAAAGCAGGGCTGAGGACGACCCCTTTAGAGTCAAACATAAACCGAGGGAAAGAGAAAAGAGGGAGGAGCCTTACTGCCCGTCATATTGCTACTTGAAGCTGAAAACTCCGAGCCGCGCCCCCCAGTAATTCCACTTCTAACCAGGCGGGTCCTGCTGAGGAGCTGCCACCACAGTTACCTGGGGCAGCTGGACTCGGACGGGGACCTCTGCTGCCCTTCGTACTGCTGCACCAGGGCCCGCACGCTCCAGCAGGGATTCTCAATCTCCTCGTCCACGCTGCTGTTCCTAAAGTCGGAGGGCACCAGCAAATGAGAGGGTGTCAGTCGTTCAGTTCAGGGCAACTCAACAAGAGCTGAGAGACGGCCACTCTCAGAGTGCTAAGGGAACAAAGAGGAGTAAGGCCAAGCCCCTGCCTTAAAGACACTGGACACCCAGTAAGGAAGACAGACATAAACAGAACCAATTTCACCAGGCTCTGCAACACCCTGGGTCCTGCTCTCTCCCAGCAGACATACAACCCCCGAAAGGTTTCCTGCCATGAGTCTTCAGGACAAGCTGGCTTTAGGATACATTCTAGAGAGAGACTCCCCCAGATGACTTGGAACATTGCTCCCACATATCTCCCCGTGAAGAAAACACACTGTGCCAAAGGCATATATTTAACATCCTGGGCACCAGGACAAAAAATTACAAATATGATTCCTTTACTTTCTGCTAACTGCAAAATAAACATCTCTTTTAAAAGGGCTTTTCTCTCTTGGAGTGTCCTCGCTGACCGACACTCCATGCTCCTTTCTGCAACGTGGGGCTGTGTAGGTGACACGTCCATCTATTGCACGATATCATTTGCCGTGAAACATCAGAAGAACAAGTTCCCATCCCCAGATTTCGACGCTTACCTCTGTCTGTATCGAAAGACATCCCGTCCTGACCGTGACATGTCATGACACACATCAGCCAGAGCGACAGCGGCTCCCTGGGCCACAGCAGTGGCGCAGTGTGGCTGGTGACTCTGCAGAGGGGCTCTGGGGTCCCTTCCTTGGCTCACCGTCCTGTTGGAGCCAGGTTTGAAATGAGCTGCCAAGGCAAGGACCAGCCTCATGATAGACTTCAGGTTTCCTTCCACAATATCTGAGGGACAGAACAGACCCAGAGATCCTAAGAGGGAGGCAGAGGGTTCATTCATTTAATGCGTATTTCTTAGTGACACAGGTCTCTCTGCCTCGCAAAGCATGTTCAACAGGCACACAGAACATTTAAAAGCAATCATAACGAAGTATGGTAACGTGGGGTGGTAGAGGAACAGGATGCTCTGGGAGCCCAGAGTAAAGGCATCTTGTCCACCCTCGAGGGCTCAGAGAAAGATTCCTAGGGGAAGTAAATTTTACACTGAGATTTGACTGACACATTGCGGTTCATCAGGTGAAGGAGGAGAGGGAAAAGAGTATTCCAAGAAGAGGGAACAGCAGGCGTGAAGGTCTAGAGGTGAGAGAGAGCATGACCCACGAGAACTATGCTGTCCAGTATGGGACCCACTAGCCACATGAGGCTACTGAGCGCTTAAAGGGTAGAGTCTGGGGCGCCTGGGTGGCTCAGTCGTTAGGCATCTGCCTTCAGCTCGGGTCATGGTCCCAGGGTCCTGGGATCGAGCCCCACATCGGGCTCCCTGCTCGGCGGGAGGCCTGCTTCTCCCTCTCCCGCTCCCCCTGCTTGTGTTCCCTCTCTAGCTGTGTCTCTGTCAAATAAATAAAATCTTTAAAAAAAAAAAAAGGATAGAGTCTGAATTGAAATGTGCTATCAGGGTAGTACTTCACACAAAAAAAGTCAGATTGAAACATATCTCGTTAGACTTAGTACAAAAAAGAGAATGCACATTATCTCATTAATAGCTTTTACATTGATTACATGTTGCACTGATAATATTTTGGATATACTGGGTTAAATAGAATGTATTATTAAAGTTCATTTCTCCCGGGACACCTGGGTGGCTCAGTCGCTTAGGCATCTGCCTTCGGCTCAGGTCATGATCCCAGGGTCCTGGGATCAGGTCCCACATCGGGCTCCCTGCTCAGCAGGGAGCCTGTTTCTCCCTCTGCCTGCCGCTCCCCCTGCTTGTGTGCACTGCTCTCTCTCTCTCTGACAAATAAATAAATAAAATCTTTAAAAAAAAAATTCATTTCTCCCCTTTCCTTTTTTTTTTTAATGTAGCTATTAGAATCTTTTAAGTTCCATATATGAGACTCGCGTTATATTTCTGTGGCACGGCACTGTGGCAGAGGAAACTGAAAACAGTGCAGCATGGCTAGGGGCTCAGAGTGCAGGGGGAGAGGGTGAAGGGTGAGGCCGCAGGTCAAGGTCAGAAAGGGCATGGCAAGCCACAGGAAAGACTGTGGATTTTCCCCTAAGGACCCGCACGTGCAGAGCAGTGGCATGAGCTTACACAGTCTCATAAAGATCGTTCTGGCTGCAGTGTGGAGAGCAGAGGGGAGGGGGACAAAACTCGAGGCAGTGAGACTAATTAGGAAGCTGCTGCACTTCTCCAGGTAAACGACAATGATGTCCTCAATGGCAGTATTCCCTCAAAATAGCTGACTTTAATGGGCCAGATCCCCAAGCCCACCCCTCATGGGGACCAAAGCAGAAATATTACAGCACTCTAAATTTTGCCCTAGAAAAAAAGAAGAAAGCATGCAAAAAAAACAATGTGCTAGGTCTGGTGTAAGTTAAAAAACAATGTGCTAGGTCTGGTGTAAGTTAAAGTAAGGGCATGGGTTGGGGCGCCTGGGTGGCTCAGTCGTTAAGCGTCTGCCTTTGGCTCAGGTCATGATCCCAGGGTCCTGGGATCGAGCCCTGCATCAGGCTCCCTGCTCCGCGGGAAGCCTGCTTCTCCTTCTCCCACTCCCCCCGCTTGTGTTCCTGCTCTCGCTGTGTCTCTCTCCGTCAAATAAATAAATAAAATCTTAAAAAAAAAAAAAAAGTAAGGGCATGGGTAAAATTCTATTTTCTTAGTTTCGTAGCATTGCAAATATGCAAGACTTGGAAAAAGACTGATTGATACCTCCCTACGGGCCACTCTCAATGGTAAGTATCTGCCCCACCTGAAGTATCCCAACACAGAGAGCACCAATAATCCAACATGGAAGGAAGGCTCCCTCCAGCCCCCATTCTCATCAGAGCCACAGGCAGTCAGACCCAGAAACTGAAGCTGAAACAGAGTCAGATCTACAATCAGTTCTAGAGAAACAGCGGAAGGCCCAGGAGCCTGGGCTCTCTGACACCTCAACAATCGCTTCCTTGGGCTCAATATGGACTGAGAAGCGTCCTCTTCTGGCCATGCAGCTACAAGAGTGGGTATGTACAGAGATCCCAGAGCCCCTTTCATCTTGCCTGAAATATTCTGTGATAATCACATCCAAAAAAAAAAAAAAAAAAGCTATAAAATATTTTTCTTCTGGAAAACTGGATGGAAAATAATATAGTTATTATGATTTGAAATGATTCTTGAGCATGAAACCCAAGGAACTTGAAAAACATTATCTTCATTTTTGATTACTTAAATGAGACATTCTAAAGTTAATATCCCAATCTTGTCATTTCTACTGTATTAATTTTTATACATACACTCAAGCAAATCTTTATTCAATTAAAATGAATAGAGAATGTCTTTCGCCACCCAGGTTTTCAAAGCACTCAGATTTTGATAATCACCCTGTCCCAAGAGGGTAACTCTCTTTATGGATAAATGATATGAGGCTACGGACCTAATCCTATTCCAGTCTACTCAGAACGCTTGGCTATGTAATGGGTAGTTCTTCTGAGCCTCATAATCATTGGGTAAAGCTCAGTGTACTCATCCCCCATAGACGTGATGACGCACTGACCTTTAGCTGAAGTCTGGTGCATACGAATCTTTTTGGAGGCCACAAACTGTAGCACTTTCTCCACATTATTCTTCATCTCCTGTTGGTTACTGGGACTCAGCTGTACCCCATTCAGTTTTTCTCCTGCTGTTAGAAGAGAGAAAACATATGAAGGGAGGGAGGCACACTATCAAAGTTTCATAATAGCCAGATTCCGAGAAAGGGAATATTTGATGTAAACGCTAAGATTATATATAAATATGCAAGTGAGTTAAGCCTGGGTGCTCGTAATTTGGATGGGGAATAAGAAAGTAAAAGCCTTTTGGAGGGTCTTCAAATTTTCAAAGCTATACCCAGGGGCCTGTGAAGTTATCGTGTATACATTTACTCATTCAACAAATACTCACTGAGCACCCACGGGGTGCCTGGCACTATTCTGGGCACCAGTGAATCAGCAATGAACAAGATGGACAAAGTCCCTTCCATTGCAGAGGTTCTATCTCTAGGGATGACAGACAACCAAGTCAACCAGTACATGTTAATATAATTTCAGACAGTGATAAGTGCTATGAGGAAAAACAAAGAAGAGTAGGATCATGGCCTCCCCGATATTATATGTGGGCAGAGACCTGAATAAAGTAAGAGATATTAAGATTTGAGGAGGAAGCATTCCAGACTGAGGAATTACAGGTACAAACACTAGGGTAGGAATGAGTTCAGCTTATCTGAGGAAGAGCTACAAGCCCAGTCTGGCTGGAATGGAGGGAGAGGGAGGGAGTCAAATCCTAGGAGAAGGTAGACAGGTAAGCAAAGCCAGGTCATTTAAGGGTCTGTGGATTAATGATCTGTGTTTTTAAAAGTTGGCTCTATATAGACTCAGCTTATGTAGAGAGGAAACAGGGAGATTAGTTAGAAAATGAAACTAGTCAAGGCAAGTGTTAATGATGGTTTGGGCTTGACTGGAAAAGGCTGACAGGTGAGAAGTCAGATATCAGGTAAAATTTTAATATAAAGCAGATAGCACATGTGAAGGGCTGGCTATGATATATGAAGAAAAGAGAATAATTAAGGACAACTTCCCAGTGTTCTGCTTTAATAGCTGAGTGAATGGGACCATCCTGTGTTACTTCAGTGAGGAAATCTGGAGGAGAGAGGAACTGGTAGGGAGAAGGATTCCAAAGCTCTGACTGGGGACCGTGCAGTTAGAGCTGCATTTTAGACCTCCGGGGCGCCACACTGAGCATGGGGTTGATTGATATTCATGTCTCAAACTCAAAGACAAGTTTAGAGCTAAAGAGACAGATGTGGGAGGAGATCACTTGGGGACAGAGATAACACAAGGACTAAGGACTGAACGTGGAGGACCTCAACACTTAGAGGTCAGAAAGGAGAAAAGCCAGCAGTACAAACAGGGGGAGCCAGTGAGGAAGGAGGGTCCTGGAAGCCAAGTAAAGAGTGTCTAAAGGAGGAGGGAGAGACAAACTGTGTCGAGTTCTGCTAAACTGAATAAAATGAGGCCAAGCCACTGGATTTGATAAGGCAAAGGTTGTGACCTTGACAAAAGCAGTTTCAGTGGAGGAGTGGATCAAAAGCTCGATGAAGGCATGTTAAAGAAAGAATGGGGAATAAGGTGGTGAATTCAGCGAGTTTTTCCATATAGCAAAGTCACAATAAAATGCAGCATTTAAGAATCTGGGTTTTGGGAAACCAAGAATACATATTCATATTGCTTCTATATGCATAGAACATCTCTGAAAAGAAATGCAAGAAATTGCTAACACTGGTTGCTTCCAGAAAGAACACGTCATAGGTGCGGGTAGAAAAAAGGCTTTTACATCCTTTTGTGGCTTTTGCATTTTCTATCTGATTATATTTTCAAGTATAATCAGTTCAAATCAGTGAAAACAAAGGTTTGAAATGAACTTTGGAATTAAAACAGGTCTAGTTTTGTACCTCTGCTTTGCCATGGTAGAGTTATGTGGCCTTGGAAAGTCGCCTAGCCTTTCTGAACCTCATAAATGAGTGAGGCGGTAGTACTCATCTCATCCCGATAGCATAAATCATCCAAAGCAGCTTAGCACAATTCTCGATATATTCTAAGTGCTCAATGAATTTATTTATTTTTATAAATCTTCTCTTTTAAGCTTGGTTTCCTGAAAATGGGGATGACATTTTCTGCTTCTCAAGGGTTGACCACTGAATGACATCAAATTAAATGAGATAAAAGTGTTCAATAGATGGCAGCTATGACTATTACCATTGTCATTATTATAAATGGATGCTGTGGTGAGCTGGCCCAGTGGGGTAGCATGCTGGGCTCCTTCCATGCCACTTGCAAGCCCCACATCTCTCAAGGACTCTAAGCAAGGTCAGCTGATTAAAAGAACAATAAATGTCAGAGTGCCTATTATGTGCCGGGCACTTGGGTAGGAGTTGTGGAGACAGGAAAAGAAAGTTACACTGTACCTGCTCTTAGAGAGCTCAGTCTATGGGAAGAGATAGGAAAACAATTACTGCTCAGTGAACAGCAATACTATCATAGTCACAGAGCTGTGGACAAATGCTATGGACATAGGGTAGGATACCATCCAATAAGAGCGCCTGGCAACAGCTCCAGGGCCCCCTGAGGACGAGCCCTTTCGTGGGGCGATATGGGAGTGTCGCGGAGGGGTCCTTTTGCTGATAAACCCTCCTTCTTTTGGCCTGACTACTATTTCCTTTTCCGGCCTTGGTTTAGACATCAGTTCCTCTGGCAAGCCGTCCCTGAACCCTAGGACCGGATTGGGTGCCTCCATCCACCCGCGTGCTCCTCTCTGTCCTGACCCCATCAGAGTCCTAAGTACATGAATGGAATTGTGTTCACTTTCCAGTCTTTCCAACTAGATTGGGACACTCCTGAGAGCACAGACCGTGCTCATAATCACATTGCCAAAGCATAAATCAGCGCCCGGCACACAGAATTTGTTGACTCATAAATAAATGAATTAACGTTGGGCAAGCATGTTAAACCTTTGATACTTCCATTTCCATATATTACAAAGCAGCTGCAAACAGCTCTGGAGGGCATGTGGAGGATAAAGAAGGCATGTTCTGGCATCAGAGTCCAGGGCCAACTGACCAACGATCTCGATGAGATACGCCAGGATCACCCCATCCCGAAGATCCTGTCGCAGGTCCTGCACCGGCTTCACTGCTGGCCTCTTCTTGAGCTGTACATTCACCCAGGCCACATACGCCTGAAGCTGTTGCTGGAAAATCAATGGCGGAAATAAGAGAAAGGTTGCATATCATTCTTCTCCTCTGCCCTGCACCTTCTAAGGCAGCATTTGACAATGGGCTGTGGCGGGAGATCCATATCCAGAGGGAGGAGATTTCAAGGAAATAAAGAAGAAAGATGGTCAAACATGGAGCATGTGCTAAAATTTCTAGTTTAATGCTAATCTTCAGGGAAAGTTAACCGCTGACTTGGTGGCAGTGTAGACACGGATAAGCAGATGAGTGTTTCAATGACGATGACTCCTGCTTTCCTTGTGTTTTCTCTGTTGAGCAGGGATGAGGCCCAGCAAGAAGCACAGCCAGTTTTCGGGTGTAATCACTGCTGCCAGCAACCCACTGTGCTTCCAGGAACAATCACCCGTGTCTCGAATGCACAATGGACAGTGATACTCAGAAGGCCGGTCTTGGGGAACTAGGAATAAACAGCAAACCTGCTCAGAACCGCCTCTCCCATCGCTCTTCACAATGAGACTTAACTGAAATCATCTCAGGGTCAACCCAAGATTTAGTCTCCTAAGCCCATAATCCTGGGATTGCTACACAGTTAGTGTTAATCCGTGCTTCATACCGCCAAAGAGGATCTAGTTGCCTAAAACCTGCACAAAGAGGGAAAAGAAAGGCTTTGGTGAGCAGTGCCCTGAAGACTTGGGCAGGGGGGAGGCAGAACTTTCATTTATTGTGAGACTAAGCCAGCCAGTATCATCAGAAGCCTGATGGGCCCAGATAGGGACATATGACTCATCCCCGTCCTAGGATAACCTTACATATTCCATTTTCTCCCTTACACAAAGCCTGCAGTCAGGTGTTTATTCTGATTATGCATTTTTTTCTGAAGATGGGCACTAAATGTCAAAATAACATGTGAACAATGTCCCAGAAGCAGCATCAGCTCTGTCTGGTTTCTGTAGAAGCCCAAGACCCTGAATGTAAAAATCAGGTTCAAGGGCTAACGGGTATTAAGTTACAATCTGGTTAAAGAACACTTGATTTCTAAGCCGCAAGTACTTCGTCAATGAAATGATGTTGGAAATTACTCCCTGACTGCTTCCTGAGCTTAAATTAAATCTTCATTATTTTCTCTGTGTCGATATGTGGGAATAAATGAAGCCTTTGTAAGACAGTACTAAGGCAATAATCTATCAGCTGCTGACAAACTGTAGGAAGTGCGTATCAGCAGGTGGTGGGGGTAGGAATCCAATACCTGCATGAACTACACACTAGTTTTGGTGTTTGATGTGTGTTTTATTGTATTAATGAATGTAGCTGAAATAGGACCTGCCACATAGTTGATGTCATTATTATTTTCATCATTATCACCATCTAATTCATTCTCACAAAAGCACTGAAGGGTCAGTATCCTCTCCATTCTCTGGATGAAGTTCAGAGAAGTTACGTAACTTCCCCAACATCCCCAACTAGGACAGAGCAGACGTGGTATTGAAACACAGGATATGTGGTCCAAGCATTGACCAAGGGCTTCGTGCTACCCAACTTACTCCGCAGAAGAGGGGTGGCTGCACCTTCTGCTTGATATGGGCCAGACTCCCGCCCAAGCTCTGCTCCTTCCCTCCTACTCCACAACCACAGCACGGTGGGAGGCAGACCAGGCAGGCAAAAGGGTACCCCTGTAGTAAACCACTCTGCTCTGGGGAAAAGGCATTAAGGGTAACAGCTGGGATCTGACCTAGCTTACATATAAAACTCCTAATCAAAAGAATATCCAATGGAAAAAGGACAGTCTCTTCAACAAATGGTACTGGGAAAACTGGGCAGTCACATGTAGAAGAATGAAACTGGACCATTCTCTTATAACCATACACAAAGATAAATTCAAAATGGATTAAAGACCTAAATGTGAGACAGGAATCCATCAAAATCCTAGAGGAGAACAAAGGCAGCAACCTCTGTGACCTCGGCTGCAACAACTTCTTGCCGGATACGTCTCTAAAGGCAAGGGAAAGAAAAGCAAAAACAAGCTTCTGGGACTTCATCAAGATAAAAAGCTTCTGCACAGCAAAGGAAACAGCCAACAAAACTAAAAGGCAACCTACGGGATGGGACAAGATATTTGCAAATGACATATCAGATAAAGGGCTAGTATCCAAAATCTATAAAGAACTTCTCAAACTCAACACCCAAAAACAAATAATCCAGTCAAGAAATGGGCAGAAGACATGAACAGACATTTCTCCAAAGAAGACATACAAATGGCCAACAGACACATGAAAAAATGCTAAACATCACTTTGCATCAGGGAAATACAAATCAAAACCACAATGAGATACCACCTCACACCAGTCAGAATGGTTAAAATTAACAAGTCAGGAAACAACAGATGTTGGCGAGGATGCAGAGAAAGGGGAACCCTCCTACACTGTTGGTGGGAATGCAAGCTGGTGCAGCCACTCTGGAAAACAGTATGGAGGTTCCTCAAAAAGTTAAAAATAGAGCTACCCTACGACCCAGCAATTGCACTACTAGGTATTTACCCCAGAGATACAAATGTAGTGATCTGAAGGGGTATGTGCACCCCAGTGTTTATAGCAGCAATGTCCACAGTAGCCAAACTGTGGAGGGGGCCGAGATGGCCATGGACGGATGAATGGATAAAGAAGATGTGTTCATATATACAATGGAATATTACTCTGCCATCAGAAAGAATGAATACTTACTATTTACATTGACATGAATGGACCTGGAGGGTATTATGCTGAGCAAAATAAGTCAATCAGAGAAAAACAATTATCATATGGTTTCACTCATATGTGGAATATAAGAAACAGCACACAGGATCATAGGGGAAGGGAGGGAAAACTGAATGGGAAGTCATCAGAGGAGAGACAAATCATGAGAGACTCTTAACTCTAGGAAACAAACTGAGGGTTGCTGGAGGGGAGGTGGGGGGGATGGGATAACTGGGTGATGGGCATGAAGGAGGGCACGTGATGTGATGAGCACTGGGTGTTACACGCAACTGATGAATTACTGAACTCTACATCTGAAACTAATGATGTACTATATGTTGGCTAACTGAATTTAAATAATAATAAAAAAACCCCTCCTAACCAATCTCCCTGTACCTAATATCATCTTCAACCCACCCTCCACACATTCCTGTTTCAAATCCCTCACTGGCTTCTCTCATCTTCAAGATAAAATGCAACCTTCTTAGCTGCATTTAGTCTCATGTGCTGGCTGCTACCTCTTCTCCAGCTTTACTCACTACCCTCCCGTATGCCTGCCACATTTCAGTTTGTCCAAACCATGCGCAGTGCCCCCAACACACTGAGCCATCCAGCCACTCTCCCTCCCTGAGCCTGGTACCCTCCTCTTAAGGTTCAGCTCAAGCATCACCTTTCCCAGGAAGCCTTCCCTGACCCTCCCACACACTTCAGCTCTGATCTTGAGGATGTCCTGTGTCACACAGGGCTCTCAGAGCACCAGCCCAACCTGAGCCCACACTTTGGGGGTTGGGGAGGGGTGGCAAAGGGAACAGTGAGCTCAAAGGAGCTCAGGTCTGAACTATGCTCTATGCAGGGAGTGACAACAGTTCAGAATTATTGGTCTTTAGAGTAACAGGTGCATGACAAATATTTGAGTTGATGAATCATTTGTAACATTTCATCAGGCTGAGACTTAAAGTGACTGCAAAAGTTAATAATGCAGGGGCAGACGAGAACAAATGGTTTACGTTAGGCCAAGATCATTTCTACTTGAATAACCACAGCCTTCTGTTGGCTATTGAATAGAAGTCCTGTCTGATACAAAACTGATCAGAGGTTCTAACAGTACTTTTCATGCACATTAATCTCAGCTCTCGTCTTCAACAAAAGAGGATTCTACAGCATGAACAATAATAATAGTCACCACTGTTCTGAACACCTACTCTCTGTCAAGAGTTATACTAGGTCCCTCATTCATTCATTCATTCATTCATTCATTTATAAACTCTATGCCCAATTTGGGGCTAGAACCCACAACCCCAAGATCAAGAGTCACATGCTCTACCTACTGGGCCAGCCAGGCGCCCCTCTGCTAGGTCCCCCATGAACACATTTTTCCTAATGCTAATAGGCCAGGGAGATTTTACTGTATCTCTACTGTCAATTGGAAACTGGGACTCAAAAAAGGTGAAATAACTTGTTCCAGGTCACCCAAACAATAAACCATGACTATGAAATTCTAACTCCCAAGCCAATGTTCTTTTCACTGGACCACACTATCACCTAAATAAATGTATCCCTGAGGTTTCAGTGAATCTCCCTAAAACTCTCAGAAGTCACCTTAGTCTACACCAGTTTCTCCCCCACATCCAGTGCTTGGGTCTCTTGAGTAATAATCTACACTAAGTAGCTGTCTACTACTCCAAGTATGGTCCACAGGCCAGCAGCATCAGCATCACCTGGGAGCCCATCAGAAATGCAGACTCTCAGGCTCCAATCCAGCCCTACTCCATCAGGACCCATACTTTAAACAGATCTCCTAGTGATTCATACACACATTAAAGTTTGAGAAGCACTGTTCCCATCCCTGGTTGTGCATCAAGATCACAAGGGAAGCTTTTAAAAAACACAGACATGTAGACATTATCCCATTGAATTTTCTCCAGGGGGTATAACTTAGAAAGCTTTATTTTTCCCAAGTTCCCTCATACGATTCTTGAAGAGCTAACCTGAGTCTTCTAGCTAAACACTCCAGTTCCCTTAATGAAGGGGTTTCCTATACCCTGATTACCCATCAGAAGCACCGGTGAAGCTTTTTAAAAATACTAATGTCTGGGGCCCACCACAGACCAGTCAGAACTTCTGACGGTAGGGCCCAGGTATATCAATATTCCTTAAGTGCTCCTACATATATCCAGAGTTGCGAGCCAAGGTCAACACCCCTTACATAAAATGGTTTCAAGTATTATTGATCTCCTGTCTAAATCTCTCTGAAACCAAGACATCTAGAACCTAACATAATACTCTGGGTATAAAAGGAGACATGAAGATTCCTCATTCTAGACATTTCTTTTTTTTTTTTCTTTCCTTCTTTCTTCCTTCCTTCCTTGGCCACCAGAAAACACTATCGACCCACACTAGTGGGTTATTCAAAACCCCTAAGTATTATTTTTATTTTGTTAAGTGTTCGTTTTGAAATAATTTCATACTTACATGAAAGTAACAAAAATGGTATAGAGAGTTCCCCAATCCCCATTCCCTAGCTTCCCCAAATGTTTACATCTTACAGAACCACAGTACAAGATCAGAACAGGTCATCCACACTAATACAATACCATTAACTAATCTCCAGACCGTATTCAAACTTCACCAATTGTCCCACTGTCCTTTTACCATCCAAGATCTCACACTATGCTTAGCCGTCATGTCTCGTTGGTCTCCTCCAATCTGGGACGGTTGCTAAATCTTTCTCTTTCATGATCTTGACAATTTTGAAGAATATTGCCCAGTTATTCTGTACATTGTCCCTCAACTTGGGTTTTTCTGAAATTTCTTACTGATTAAATTCAGGTTATGGATTTTGGGCAAGAATAACACAGAAGTCCTATTGTACCCTTCGCAGTGCATCATATCAACAGGCACATGATGCCAATACATCTCATTATTGGTAAAATTGTGATCAAATGGTTAAAGTAGTGTCTGCCAGGTTTCTCTACTGCAAAGTTGCCATTTTCCCCTTGTAATTGGTAAGTATATTGTGGGAAAATGCTTTGAGACTATGAAAATATCCTTTTTCTCATCATCACTTTACCTGTCCATTTTAAATTGAACATCGATTTTTCTTTCCTGAAAAATCATTGAGTTTTCTTTTCCTGATTGATTACTATGACATTCCCCAAATGATGATTTTCTAATTCCATCACTCCTTCTACAGTTATTAATTGGAATTCCTAATATGAGGAGGAGTTCTCCCTTCTCCCCCTATTAACTTATTTACATCAGTATGGGCTCACGGGTATTTATTTCACTTCTATTTATTATATTAATCCATTACTATCATTATTTATTTTGCTGCTCAAATTGGGACGAATGTTGGTTTCTGTATCCTTTTCATATGCTCCAGTCACTTTTTAAAAAATTGTGGTGGGGGCACCTGGGTGGCTCAGTTGGTTAAGCGACTGCCTTCAGCTCAGGTCATGATCCCAGGGTTCTGGGATCGAGCCCCACACAGGGAGCCTCCTTCTCCCTCTCCCTCTGCTTCTTCCCCTGCTTGTGCTCGCTCTCTCTCTCTGTCAAATAAATAAATAAAATATTTTTAAAAAATAAAATAAATAGGGCGCCTGGGTGGCTCAGTTGGTTGGGCGACTGCCTTCGGCTCAGGTCATGATCCCGGAGTCCTGGGATCAAGTCCCACGTTGGGCTCCCTGCTCAGTGGGGAGCCTGCTTCCCCCTCTGACTCTCTCCCTTCTCATGCTGTTTCTCTCTCTCTCTCTCAAATAAATAAATAAATAAAATCTTCAAAAAAATAAAAAATAAAAAAAGTACCTCTTGTTTAAAAAATAAATAAATAAATAAATAAATAAAATAAAAAATTGTGGTAAAAAACACATAACATAAAATTTGTCATCTCAACTATTTTTAAGTGTACAGTTCAGTAATGTTAAGTATGTTCACACTGTTGTGCAATGAATCTACAGGTATTTCTCATGTTGCAAAATTGAAACCCTGCACCCGTTAAAGAACAAATCCCACTTCCCCCTCCTCTCGGCCCCTGGCAACCACCATTCTACTTTCTATGAATTTGAATACTTTAGATAACTCAAATACTGGAATCATACAGTATGATGCCTTTTTGTGATTGGCTTATTTCACTTAGCATAATGTCCTCAAGGTTCATCCATATTATAGCATGTGTCAGAATTTCCTTCCTTTTTAAGACTGAATAATATTCAATTGTATGTTTACACCACATATTGCTTATCCATTCATCTGTTGATAGACACGTGGGTTACTTCTGTTGTGAATACTGCTGCTATGAACATGAGTGTGCGAATACCTCTTCAAGATCCCACTTTCAATTCTTTTGGATACAGACCCAGAAGTAGGACTGCTGGATCATATGGCCCGATCATGTTTTTTGAACACTTCCTTACCTTCTGGCATCAGAAGATATTCCACACTCCTCATCTTGTACTTTCCTTGCCCAGCTCTGGAATCAGCTATTTCTCAAAAGAACTCCGATTCTTTTTATTGGAGAATAGCTTTTAGAAACCAAACTTTGGGCATGAGTTGTGCTCATTGTTACTGCGGTAACATTCTTGGCCCTCGCAGTAGTAGAGTAGGAAATACGTGGATATAGACACACAGACACACATGTCTGCATTTACTTATCTTGACAGAGAGACATACCAGGAATTACAGCATAAATTACACGGATCCCTCCTCTAACCCAACCCACAGAATTCACTCCTTCCAGTCCCTTTTCTTCACTGTAACTCCTTTCTCTCAGTGAGAAACCCAACTCTTACTCTCCTCTATATATTTACTAATATTTGCTCAATCCTAGAGAACATATAAAACAGCATCAGACTTGCTAACTCATACCGTGTGAAAAATTACTAACCACAGGGGCGCCTGGGTGGCTCAGATGGTTAAGCGTCTGCCTTCGGCTCAGGTCATGATCCCGGTGTCCTGGGATCGAGCCCCGCATCGGGCTCCCTGCTCAGCAGGGAGCCTGCTTCTCCCTCTCCCTCTGCCTCTCTCCCTGCTCATGCTCTCTCCCTCTCTCTCTCTCTCTGTATCTCTGTGTCTCAAATGAATAAATTAAAAAAAAAATTACTAACCACAATATAGTATTTGTGCATAGTTCTTTTTGTCTTTAGTCTTACAGTATTAGTCAAAATACTGATTCAAAGTCACTTAAGTTAGTTCCCCACCCACTTTGGTATGGTTCTGTTCTTCATTTGTAATACAGTGGGTTCATTTCTTAGTATCAGTAGTCCATTGTGGGTTCCCCCCACATTTAGGATGATTAGGTTAAAAATTAACAAGATTCCAAAAGTCAAAGCTATACAAAAACATCTAGTCAGGAAGGTGTCACCCCCCACCCCATCACTCTTTCTACTCCACTCCCTCCTCTGAGTTCTTTCCACCCTCTCCTACTCACCCCATACATAACCAACTTCATGAGCTCCACTTCTTCCTTTCTTTCTTGTGTGAAAAATAGCACGGCATTGATATTCTCTTTGCACTTGTGCTTTTCACTTTGCTTCACTTAATATATTCTGGAAATCACTCCATACTGGTTTAGAGATTTTTCCTTATTCATTTTTACAGCTACTGTAGTACACCATTATGTGGATATGCCATAATTTATTCAACCATTCTCCTATATGTGGGCATTTAGAGTTTTTCCAAGGCTTTGCAATTACAAACAATACCACAATGAGTGGCCCTATGCATGTGTATTTTCATGTTGATACAGGTCTACCCTCAGGGTAGATTCCAAGAAGTGGGATTGCTGGATCAAAAGGGAAGCAGGTGGATAATTTTATCAGATATTGCCAAATTCCCTGCCAAAAGTGTTGTGTCTGTTTGCAGTCCCAAAGGAATGCATGAGAGCACACTCTTCCACAGCCTTGCCAACAGATTATGTTGTCGCACTTTCAATTCTTGCCAGTGTGATGAGAAATTTTATCTTAGTGTTGTTTTAATTTTCATTTCTTTCATTATGAATTTAAACCTGTTTTTGTAGGGGCCTCTGGGTGGCTCAGTCGGTTAAGCATCTGCCTTCAGCTCAGGTCATGATGTCAGGGTCCTGGGATTGAGCCCCGCATCAGGCTCCTTGCTCAGCGGGGAGCCTGTTCCTCCCTCTCCTTCTGCCCCACCCACCATGCTCTCGCGTGCTCTCTCTTTCAAATGAATAAATAAAATCTTAAAAAAACCTTCTTTCTGTAGGTTTAATAATCTATTTTATACCTTTTACCTTTTATCACTTTTTTCATATCTAAATGAATTGTCTTTTTCTCATTTTTCTATCAAAGTTTTTGGTCCTTTGTCCCTTTTTTTAGAATTTTAAAGAATTTTTTATATCTTAGAAATGTTACCCTTTTGGGCGCCTGGGTGGCTCAGATGGTTAAGCGTCTGCCTTCGGCTCAGGTCATGATCCCAGGGTCCTGGGATCGAGTCCCGCATCGGGCTCTCTGCTCCTTGGGAGCCTGCTTCTCCCTCTGCCTCTCTCTCTTTGTCTCTCATGAATAAATAAATAAAATCTTAAAAAAAAAAATTAAAAAAAAAAAAGAAATGTTACCCTTTTGTCTTTGACATGTGTTGCAGATACTTGTTTGTCAGTTGTCTTTTGACTTCACTTATTTTGTCTTTTTGGCCATGAGTTTCTATTTTTATATAATCACACTTATTGATTGTTTAATATATTGCCTCTGAATTCTGAATCATGGTTAGAAAGCCTTTCCCTTGATTGAGGTGAAAGAAGAATCTACCTGTTTTTTTTCTAGTTCTTGTATGGTTTCCTCTATCATTATGGTCTCTGGCTACTTTTTGGGTATATAAAGCTACTGATTTCAATATGTTAATTTTATATCCTGTTACCTTATCTTTTATTGTTTGAATTTTATCACTAATTCTCTTCGATTTCCAGGATTTTTTTTTGCAAAAATAAATAGTTTTATTTCATAACTACGCCTTGTGCCTCTAATCAACTTCTCTAGTCTAATTGTGCTCGCTGATACCTCTGGTACAAAGTAGAATAGAGAATGGGCAACCTACCCTTGTTGCTAGACTTAGAGAAAATCCTTGCAGTGTTTCCCAATTTAGGAAGTTACTGGTTTTAGGACTAAGGTATATATATTTTATCATGTTAAATATATCAATCAAGTCTTATTTTCTTGACTGTTTTAATGAAGAATGGATGTTGAATTTCAATAAAAGGTCTGTCAACCTTTATTGAGATAATCTTATGATTATTTTTCCTGAGACCTATTAATACGGTATACAATACTAACGGATTTCCTAATAATGAGCCTACCTTGCATTCTTGGAATGAAACCCACCTGATGATAGTGAATTATATGTTTAATGTTGTATTCTATTTATTATTGCTATGTTAATACTATATGCATGGTACTTTTTCATGAGTATTCATAAATATTAATCTGTGGTTTCCCTTTTTGCACTCTCTTTATCATGTTTAGGCATCAATATTATATTTGCTTTTTGAAAAGAAGTAGGAAGTTTCTTTTCCTTTTCAATGCTCTGAAATAATACATAGAACATTGGAACTATCTGGTAATATGTGGCAGTTTGGTAGAATTCCTCCATGAAATAATCTGGAACTGGTACTTTTTTTGATAGCTTCTTAATAGGATTCTCTCTTTCTTCCATAGAAAATTATCTGTTTAAATTTTCTGTCCCTTTCAATGTGGGTCATCAGCATTTCCCTAGGAAATTATCCATTTCCTCAAAGTTTTTTTTTTTTTTTTTAAAGATTTTATTTATTTATTTGAGACAGAGAGAATGAGAGAGAGAGAGAGAGAGAGCACATGAGAGGGGGGAGGGTCAGAGGGAGAAGCAGGCTCCCTGCCGAGCAGAGAGCCCGATGCGGGACTCGATCCAGGGACTCCAGGATCATGACCTGAGCCGAAGGCAGTCGCTTAACCAACTGAGCCACCCAGGCGCCCCTCCTCAAAGTTTTAAAATGTGTTCGCACAGACCTCAAAGACTCTTACTATTTGTTGCTTCAATGGTTACTTCTCCATTGTCACTTCTTATTTTGTATATTTGTGCTTTCTCCCTTTTTTCTTCTGCATTGTGTTAGCTAGCAGTTTCTCTATTTTGATAATTTTTTCAAGAAGTCTTAACCTCTAAAACCATGATACCTAGAACCAAGCACAATACTGTGGGTAAAACCAGACACTCAGCTTCTTCATCCAAAATAGTTCACATTTTTTCCTCCTCTCTCTCCCTCCTCCTCCCTTCCTCCTCCTCTTTTCTTTTTTTTGTTAGCACCTTACATTGTTGACTCACACTGAACTGTCAACCAAAACCCCTACATAATTCTTAACACGTTCTGCTATTAAACCAATCTCATCCATCTTCATTCTTGCAAAACTGGTCTTCTTGATCCATATTTACCTATAACAAATTTTACTTGTTAAATCCCATCTCACAAGATCCTTCTAGATGGTTATCATTTCATGCATTCATTTATTCAAACCAACCTATATTGCTAGGAATTGTGCCAGGTTCTGCTTTTAAAGGCACATAAATAACTATGATACAAAGGAATTATGGTGGCAATAGAGAAATATTAACAAATACTATCTGTGCACAGAAGGAGCAACAGGATGGAGGATGTGGGGATCAGGGAAGGGTCTAGAGGAAAGAAGACATTTGTCTGGTTCCCTAAGGATGTTTGCCAGTTGGAGAAGGGGAGAAGGGCATCCTAGAGAGAGGTGGTGAAAGAAAAAAGAAAGAAAGAAAGAAAGGAAGGGGGAGGGAGGAAGGAAGGGGAAAGGAAGGAAGGGAGGGAGGGAGGGAGGAAGAGGAAAGGAAGGAAGAAAGGGAGGGAGGAAGGAAGGAAGGAAGGAAGAAAGGAAGGGAGGGAGGAAGGAAGGAAGGAAGAAAGGAAGGGAGGGAGGAAGGAAGGCGAAAGGAAGGGAGGGAGGGAGGCAGGGAGGGAGGAAGGAAGGGAGGGAGGAAGGAAGGGAGGAAGAGCAGTGAAGGCATATGGAATCCTGGAGGAAGAGCCAGCTAACAAATTCGTGTGTGGGCAGAGCCTTCAGTGGCCGGCGATGGGGAAATAGGTCAGCACAAGACCTATCTGCACTTAGACTCACAGCTCAAAGACCTGCAACAGCAACATGTGGAGTTTTGAAACAGGAGGGTGAAACAGTGAGACCTGCATCTTAGAAAGGTCACTCTGGACACACAGTAGAACACGGGATAGAACGAGGAGCATCCAGATTCGGAGAAACCAATGAGGAGACCGGGCAATAATTCAAGTGAGAGATTATGAGAACCTGAACTGAAACAGTATAATTAGAAAATTCCAGAAACAAGTCAGGTGACTGATAGGATAAAAGCAGTGACAAAAAGAGAAGGTCCAAAAAGTTATACCTGGGGGATAATTTGCTTTCACTGAGATGGAGAAAATGTGAAGAGCAAATAGTTCAGTTTTGAACAAGAGTCTGGGCTATGTGAAGCCATCAGAGTAAAGATGTTCTACAGCCAGTTGGCAAAATACAGGTGCTAGAGCACAAGAGATGGGGGCTGGGTGGGAGAGGCATGTTTGAGAGTATCTGTGGGTGACAGGCACAGGCCAGGTGCAAATAAGACAGTAACTACCATCTACTGAGTGCTAACTACCTGCCAGGACTGTGCTAAGCACTCTACCACATCCTTTCCTAGGTATATAAAAATAAATGTATAATGCATATTTTAATTTTTATATAAATATTTATTTATTTATAACCCCCCCCCCATGCACGCGCACACACGCACACACACTGATCCTGTGAGGAACTATTATTCCCATTTTACAGATGTGGAAACCAAGGTTTGAGAGCAACAACATGTGCAGGGTCACAGGGCTGGTAAGAGGCAGGAAAGGGATTTGAATTCAGTGCTGACCCCAAATCCTGGGATCTTACAATACCCCAAAAAGTAAGGTGAACTATAAAACATAATTTGGCAGGAAAGAGGTCACTGAAGGAAAAGAAGAAAATGAAAATGTACTGACTGCCAACTCTTGTCAGCCACTGAATGAGGTACTTTTTATGCAGTATCTCCTCTAATTCTCATACCCAATCATTAAAATCTGTATTATTAGTCCCATTTCTTATGGAAAAACTTGCTCAAGACCACAGCACTGATAAATGGCAAAAAAAAAAAAAAAAAGGTGGGGGGATTTGAAACCCCTCTATCTTAGTCCAAAGAATATAGTGAGCAAAAAATAAAATTATTGGGGTACCTGGCCAGCTCAGTTGATAGAGCATACAACTCTTGATCTCGGAGACGTGAGTTCAGCCCCGCACTGGGCATAGAGATTACTTAAATAAATAAAAGTTTTAAAATAAAATAATTTTAGAATAGGAAATCTGATAGATAGAAAAAGAATCTGGGGGGCGCCTGGGTGGCTCAGTCGTTAAGCGTCTACCTTCAGCTCAGGTCATGATCCCAGGGTCCTGGGATCGAGCCCCACGTCGGGCTCTCTGCTCAGTGGGAAGCCTGCTTCTCCCTCTCCCACTCCCCCTGCTTGTGTTCCCTCTCTCGCTGTCTCTCTCTCTCTGTCAAAAAATAAATAAAATCTTTAAAAAAAAAAAAAAGAAAAAAGAAAAAGAATCTGGGAATCCTGGGATGAGAGAATTTTAAGACGGGTGGTCAATAATGTCGAACACTATTGAAAAGTCAGGCTAAGGACTGAAAAGCCCATTTCGATTAATAATTAACA
Organism: Neomonachus schauinslandi; assembly: GCF_002201575.2. Classification (NCBI taxonomy): domain Eukaryota; kingdom Metazoa; phylum Chordata; class Mammalia; order Carnivora; family Phocidae; genus Neomonachus; species Neomonachus schauinslandi. The sequence continues at coordinate 102,274,824 of NC_058413.1, forward strand.
GGCTTTGGTGACCTTTTTGAGAACAGATACTATAGAGTGGTGGGTTAAAAGTCAGAGGGCAGCAAACAGAGAAGACACCAGGAAGCAGGTAAACCCAGGCAGTGAGGTATTAGCTGGAGGGAAAGGTGGAATAGGGAACAAAGGTGTTTTAGGATGAGAGGACATCTGGAGGCCGAGATGAGGGGTAGGTGGAGGAGAAACAGACACAAGGGGAGGGTGTGAATGATGGGGCAAGGTTTCAGAGGAGAGGACAAGGGCCGCTTCCTCCTCTGATCATTAGGAGGCAGGAGAAGGTACTTTTGTAGAGAAGTCTGGAGGTGGGGAAAAGGTGTAACTGAACTAACATGAGTTTGCTCATACAAAGGAAATTTTATTTGTAGCAGATAAGGAGATCACAGGGAATAATTTCTAAAGCTGCAACTGCCCAAGGAAAGGTGGATGGGTTCCTTTTATTTAGGGTTAGGATGAATATTTAGAAAGAGGAGCCCTGCCATCGTATGTAGAGGGGGGCATAAGGTCACACATGAACCCTAAGGTAACATGCCTAGACATATGTTGTGCTCCATCCTGGGCAGAGATTTTAGCATTATAATGAGTTGAAGGTAACTGTCGGTCACTCCATGGGTCACTCCATGGTCCATCTGCACAGGCAGGAGTCAGGGGTTAAGCTCAAACTGGTCTGGGCAGTCTGGGCAGTGACTGCTCGAGGAGTATAGTTTCGGTTTACAGCCATGGGGTCTTTCATCTGAGTTAAGAGAGAAACTGGAAAGAAGAGCTCCAGGAACAATGGGGGACAAAGATCAGTGGGTATACACAGGTGAACAGTAAAGGTCAGGTCTTGGGATCTAGCTGCTAACCAGGGCAGTGGAAGGAGCTCCAATCCAATTGCCCCTCTTCACTATGAAGTCGGCCTGCTTGCCGTTAATAGTGAGAGGGACAAACAGAATGAAGGAGGCTTCAGGAAGGGACGCGCTGCAGGAAGCTGGAAAGTACAGGGAATGCTAAACATGCCCTGGAGACACCAAGTTCCTATTTTACCCAGATTCATGTCATTTAAAGAACTGATAAGCATGCAATCATTGATATCATGGACGAAATCATTGATAAAATACTTTTGATTGAAGAAGGGCCTTTGTCCTGTTGCTACTATGTCGGCATGTTGACAGAGACTCCTGAACGGCGGCGTCTCACAAAGGGACCAGAGACTCAGGACTGAGTGGGGCTACTCTCATTCGCAGGTTGGGGTGCCCGGGCTTTAGGTCTCTGCCGGCCCAGGAAGTCTAATCTGGGGAGCCGAGCACTAAACCAAACCTCCTCTTTGACCTGAAGGCATCTGTACCTCACACCCAAGGGGAAGGCCAGACCCTGTTCCTGCTGTAAATGCCTACTGCTGGCTCAGAAGAAATGGATTTGAAGTACAAAGTAGACACTCAGGACGACCAGCCACACCACCACCTCCCCCACAAAGACGTTTACCTTTAAAGAGGCCTGTAGTGCCGCCTAGGCCCTGAGTAGCTCTGCTGCTTGGTTTTAAAAATTACTAGAGCTACTTCAGCAGCAGATGAAAGACCATATGCTTTTTGCAAGAGGCTGTTACTCTCTCGGGGTTGGATCGGTAGTTTTATTTTTCTCTCTCCTCCTCCTCCTCCTCCCTTACTCTCTCGGGTTGGACTAGTAGTTTTCTTCTCCTCCCCCCCCTCCTCCTTCTTTTTTTGGCCCCATAGTCTTTTCTCAAATTCTAACTCGTGTGAAAGGCAGATACGTAAAATAGAGAAAAGCTTCCCTGGTTAGGGCCAGCGTGGGGGACCCAGAGCCTAGCTCACTCACCCTCTTTTTCTCCACCTCCAACCCCCTACCCCAGAGACATGAAATAACTTCTTAAGGGCTTCTTGCAGCAAGTGGGAAAAAAAAAAACCCCACTAAATGGTTTAGTTCTAGCACTATCGCTTTATCAGTCAATTATTCAGTGATGACAAGATGCGATAGGTTTGGCAAAATGAAAATATCTGGAATATTAAGACATACTTCTTGAATATGCCCCTAGTTCTTGTTCTGTTTCCAACAACAACAGCTGGAGAATCACAGCAGGACAATAAGTTCAAGTCAGGCCCACGGGGTTAGGTATAGCAACAGCTCTTGGGGTGGCTGCCCAGGTCACAGTGATTCTCCTTCTGTAGAAACGTGCCCCCTCTGCAGACACAGTGTGGGCCCCAGGACTCGACTGCTATGATATCACCCCCCCCCATGGCCACAGCTCACTGGTCCAGCTGAGTTGACTGTTCAAATCCAGCCAATCTCCGGAATTTTATGATCTGGCCTTCAGGAAGAGAATCCGTCTCCATCTCCCCACCCATCTCTTTTTGACAAAGTTTTAAGATAAAAAACTTAGATGTTGCCGTAGGCCATGCTGCCCACCTGCAAGAGAAAAGCCATACGGAGTGAAAGGGAATAGAGCCACCCCGCAGAAAGCACCAGAGATAAATGGCAAAGAGCAGAGGGAGGGAGGCTCCCAGCATTTGAGTTCTTGATTTTCATTGAGACTCTGCTCCATTCTTGCCCTTTTGCATGGTTTAATTTTTCAGCTTTTCCTTGGATTCCATGAGTCAGTAAATTCCACTTTCTATTTCTGCTAGCTCAAGCTGGGTTCTTGGCACTTGCACTTGCCACCAAAGTAGCAGGACAATCAAACACACAGCGTCGGTGACAGCACAGAACTAACCTTGGTCCAGAATTAACATCTCTAATTTGTTCTGGGGAAGGTAGAAAGCTGCCTGTGTAATCCAGAAGTCTAGAAAGACGGGGCTTTTCTGACAGTCCTTTGAGTCAGGCATCAGGGGGGAGAAAAGTAGATGCGGCCACAGGGAAAGCTGGCTGAGCAGGATTTTGGCTTGATGAGCCCAAATGGCCATAAAGCTGTGCGAATAGTGGTAACACCAAGGAGTGGCTGGAGTGGGGAGCCCTTAGCAACTCCATAATCTCCATCAGCTTCCTCCAAGCCACTCCAAATAACCGTACAATAGAAGTTAAAACTCTTCCAAGCATTGACAATTCTATCCACCATCTTCACTTCTGCCTGAATCTTGACCCTGAAACCTCTCTTGCGCCAAAGGTTACTTTCTTTCTGTTTCTCTTTGGAACGTGCCCTTCCTTCCAAACAAGTTTGCAAACCCAGCCTCTCCTATCTCCTCTAAGCCTCAAGGTCAAAGAGACTTCCTACAGGGGACTCGTTTGGTTAGAGTTGCAAAGAGCACTTACTGGGCTTCACCAGGAAAGTCTGTCATCTACTGTTCCTAGTGCAGAAAGCATCCCAAACTGAGCTCTGTGGCTCCCTGCTGGCAAGCAGGAAAGACAAACAAGAGAAGCAGTGGGGCTCTGGTGGTGTGCTGGAGAGTTCAGGAGGAGACCTGACTGGCTCCGGAAGGAAATCAGCTTCACAGTGAAACCAGATGCCTGTGTGGGACCAAGACCCTCCAGCAGCAGAAGATGAGGGGTTGGGGATACGCTGCTGGAGAAACTGAGGGGAAAGCAGGAGGTTTGGAAAGCTTGAGTTATTACTGGCCTGAATTCTGCCAGTAAGAGAACATAATATGGTGTAGCCTTTCTATTAACTCTTTCAGGCCTTTACTGAGCCAGCAAAGGCGACTTACTCATTGAACCTGGTGGCTAATTAGGTAAAAATGAAGCTCACAAGTAAAAATATCATTACATTTCTTCTTCCTATATGGGCCATGCTCTTCATATTTGTGTTCAGCCCAGTGGTCGAAGGATGATATACCACAAAGTGAAAAACTAAAGACTTTATGAAATATTTCATTTCCTAACCTTATTTTAAAATTCCCACTAGTTACAAGTTCCACAAACACTCTGTTCCTTCAGGAGTACATGTTATAAAGTAAGTGCTCAATAAATGCATGTGAATGAATGAATGAATGAATGAGACAGACATCACTGCAGATGAGTGTCCCCTATCCTAGAAACAGAGCATGGAGCCCACTCTTAGGGCCTTTGGGACTGGTTCCCTGTCCCCTTATCATACCTGACCATTGAAGGTCACGTTCATGACTACTTCAGTGGGGCCTGGTTTGGGGATAACACATAAGGAAATATATTCAGTCCAGTGTCATTTTGAGACTTTGGTCCCTGCCACCTACACAAGGCCAGTCACGGCCAATGAAGCATTTCCAGTTCTTCCCAGTCTCTCTGAAGTGCCTGGGGGAGCGGCACCTGGCAAACAGTGCCCTATCACTGCTCCACACGCCTGGCCAGCCCATCACTCACCATGAGGAACATAAAGCTGCCTGAGAGCTTGCTGCCAGGGAGCATCTGTTTAGCTGGCATTGACTCCTGTGGGAACAAAGCCAATGAGCCTGGGTGAGGAGAAGAGGAAGCAGTCAGGATAAAAAAAAAAAAAAGGGTTAGGGAGTAATAGTGCTTTGTTACATTAAAAACTTAACAGGCCTTTTAATTTCTACAGCAAAGCACAGAGGAATTCACTGTGGAAATGTGTGAAAGCCTGTGGCTGGCCCCATGTCGCAAATCCTACTTCATGGAAGGCACAGGGCTCGGAGGAGTGATGTTTGCTACGGCCACTCCAACCTGCCAATCCTCTTCCTCACTCATCCTATGTACCCCTTATGGGGATGACACCAGACAAAGGCTCTCCTTGTATTTCTCAGGGACTGCCACGCAGATGAATCTCCATGTGGGATCTAAGTTTCTACTATTCTACTTGGAGGGAAACAGGTAGGCAAAGTCTTCCAGGTTGTGCATTTCAAAAATTAAGGCTCAGACAACTCCCATTCAGTTGACCAACATTTTAATAAATCATTCCCCATAACTTTCAGTCCCTTGAGCCATTTACACCACAGCCAGGCTCAGGTTTGTTCTGCCTGACAAACAAGATTTCTGTATCACCACAATTTTCCCAAGTTTGATACTCTGAACATTTACTTTATTTTCACTGACCTGTGAGCTCCACTAGGGAACAGACTCTATGTTATTTGACTTCTATTTCCAGAGCCTGGCTGGTGTCTGGTAAACACAGTAATTCAGTGAATGCCTGTAGAATGAGTGCTTCCATGCCTGTTTACCACACTAGCAGGAAAAAAGAGTTTGGCTTCAGTGAGCACATAGGTTGGGAAATATTTGGTGCTTTTCAGGATATCATTAAGTAGAAGAGATCCCTATGATCTCCCATGAACACTACCTCTTTTAGGATGCTTATTGTGGTAAGCATACTATTACGGTTTAAAAAAATTTTTTTTCAGCACACCTACAAATCTCTCCCTATAAATTCTCTGGAAGCAGGAACCAGGTGTGTTTCAATTATTTTATCCACCCCCTCACCCAATAAATGAACTAAATAACCAAATGAATGAATGTTTATTGACCAAACCATATTAGAGTCTCAGGTCTATCAAAACCTTCCAATACAACCACCCAAGTCTTTTTAAAAGAAAGTTCAGCCCCCAGAAAAACACTTGCAGAAATTTATGTTGGCACATCAACCAAAGACAACATTCATAGGACAACATCAATACCAAGTAGCAGAGAAAACATATAGCTTTGAGGCGCATGCAGAATGGGGAAAATGTGAACTGTGGATAGCCTGGCCAGGCCCAGAGCACAAGAGACTGGGGATGACAGCCAGGGTAGGCTAGAGAATGTGGTGGTAGCCAAAATTTGTGGATAACTCACAATGCAGATCAACCATGTCAGTAAGAGGAACTGCACTGACAACACTGACCTAGATCAGTTCTGTGGGGAATTTGTCAGGTGTGCTGAAGCAAGGGCTTTATCCAGGGAAGGTGGCAGAAGAAAATTGTCATGCACAGTTAAGCATACTGGCAAATGGACCGAGAACAGGGCCAACAACGGATAGAGGGAAGCCTTGATTCAGAGGGTAGGGTTTCTCTCTGCTGCAGGGTTCCCTTATAATTAACCAGTTAGAGTCATAGCTTCATTTCCTGTGGCAGTTTTCTCTGCCACACAGAATGAGGTCACAGCCCTAACCACACAGATCTATAAAGCATCTGGGAGATGAAGAATGGTTTCAGATAAGCTTGGATCATTCCCCAGAGATGACTGGACACATGTGTGGTATTCTTAGCCTCAGTAGGAAGAGCTTCTCAGAGGAATCAAAGGGTGTTCTGACACCAGCTTTTAAGTCCCTATTTACATTCTTATCACATGACTCTAACAAAAGAGATAGAATATTACTAGATCTATCAAGCAACTCTAGAAGCTGGAATAAATCAATCAGGGCTCCATCAACTCTGAAATAACAAATGGTAGCAGTATTCAGTAGTACTAGATATGATACTCTAAGTGAAAAGGATTATTTAATATAATTTATTATGTATGTGAAAGAATTATTTAAACTCTCAGGGGCCATTGGGATTTAACATATTACTATGAGTAGTATTTAGATGATGTCAATTTCTCAGAAAAATCAGAAATACCTATTGGCTATCAGAGTTCCAATCTACAAATAGAAGGGATGGATTTTACATAAGCCCATGAAGGGGACAGAGGGAAGCATACAGGATGGGCAGGAAAATCAAACATCAGACAGGGACAAGGGGCATTACTGCATTATTCTAGATGAGTTCATTATAAAGTTGTGTGCGTTGCTTTGATGAAGAGACTGTGTTACCACCACAAACAGAAAACTCTCCCACTGTCCTTTCCCCTTATGTCTTACCAGAATGGGAGATCAGGGGATATTTATGCAAGCACTAGAACATGAAAAAGACAGCCAAGTCTTTTGGCTCTTTGGTTGAAAGGTTTGGAACTGAAAAGGAACCGAAGGCAAAGGCTAGGGCTGACTGTGCTGGTTTCCTCCACCTAATAAGACAGTGGGACCTGACACCCAGGGGCTGAGTTAAAAAGCCGGGAAGCTATAGAAGGACCTAAGGAGCTTCTGCCACAACTGATAGATGGGTCAGACAGTATGAAGCTTGAGACCAGGGGAGCCCCAGAGGCCAAGAGTGAGAGAAGAGGAAGCAGGAATATTGGTAGCACTTAAAGAGGTGGCTTCCAGGCTCCGTGGTGTTTCATCTCTCAGACTGTGGCTCTTTCTTAACAATCCCCTTACGTGTGTTCAGGGAGGGCTGATGCAAAATGAGGAGCCCTGCAGTGCAGGCAGGATGCAAGCTCCACCCTTCCGTGAAGGCTGTGACATCCCTGGGCCAAAGGAAAATCCCAACTTGGTTCATTAGGTGGGGACAGCATTTCTGCAGTTTTCCTGTGTCAGGAACAAGGCTGGGGCACAGGGGCAAGGGCTGGGAAGGTTCCGAGACAGGTCGGCTGCGGAGCTTTTTAATTAGAAACAGGAATTGAGGAAAGAATGTACAGTGCAGCGGGAGAAAGAAACTCTTACACACACATTCATGAGAAGGGTCACCTCTGGGGAACAGGCCAGGATTGGAGGGGTGGCCAAAGGCACAGAGTCTTGCCTGTAATGTTCATATTAAGAAGAGAATGGATTCATGTGTTGTTTAACTAAAAACTGATCTTCAAAAAGCCTTATATTTAAGAAGGACATAGAGGGAAGAAAGAGAGAGGTGAAAAGAAAAAGAGAGAGGAAGAAAAGATGAAAGACACAACCAACAGCCTAGGTCTCCTTGTAAAGGTCTCCCTGGATGCTGGAATCAGGTGACCCAAAGGGGTGGGGCTTGGAAGCATTGGAAGACACATGGAGCAAATCACAAGGTGGGGGGGGAGAGTCCTAAACCAGAATTTCCTGCGTCACAAGAGAAGGAAATGGAAGAAACAACAGAATTCTGAGAGAAAACAGTGAAAAGAAAAAGACCCCCAGCCAGTCCTGGCCCATACTGCCGGTCAGATCGACGGTCCAGTCCCCCAACTCTCACACAGAAGGGAGCAAATGCTGGTTCCCCTGAACGGGGCCAGGAACTCAAGCAACCTCTCTCCTCTTGGGTCCTGTCGGCCAAGCATGCCCTTGGTTGTGAAGAAATCCACTGCCCGGAAAATGGAAAGAGATATAAACACGAAGAGAGCACTTCATGTGGACCACCTAGTCACCCTGCCCTCTCTCAAACTTTCCACCAATGCAATTCCACCCCACCCCTAACTTGGCCCAGCCAGTTAGATCCTGAAATAGAAGGAGCACTCTTGCCATACATGCCGGGGTTTCCCTGGGGATTTTCTTGGGGAGAATCCCCGGGAAGAGTGGAGACCACCTCTTTTGGAAGGAGATGACCTCTGAGTTTTTGGTCCTGTCTGTTGGGCTCAGGTAAGCCACCAGGGAAGGGCATCGCTCAGGGGAACTGGAGGCAGGCGGCCCTTCAGATTTCTCCCCGTTAGCCATCTCGTCTGCACCGTACCCACCACCTTGGCCCCTTAGGGCTCTGCGGGGGAAGTGATCTGGGGTCCCCCTGAGGATGGGGGCGGAGAACCCCTTCCAGAGATTAGGCGGGAGGCGCTGGGGGGAGAGGAGCTGGGAGTGGGAGGAGCAGACAGTTACCTCATTGAAGCCCTCCTGCAGGACGTCCAGTAAGTTCCCCCGGGTCAGGCAGGCAAGCATTGTTCCTGGCGGGGGCTCCCCGGGCGGGGTCTCCAGGCCAGGCAGCGGCCGCCGCCGCCTCCTCCCTCCGCACACAAAGACTCTCTGCTCAGCTCATGGGGATCTCTCCGGAGTCCCGCAGGCCACTCACTTACTGGAAACCTAGACCCGAGCCAAACTAGCGCCTTCCACTGGGCATGCTCGCACCGGGCCTCGCCGGAGGGGCCCAGGCGCTGTCGCGGTTCCTATAGAAACAGCTGGGCGCGCAAAGGGTGGAGGGGCGCTGGCTGGCAGCCCCCGGCCAGGAGTCCGTAAGGGGGAGCACCGCGGGCGCGCGGGCGGGCTGGTGTGCGCGCACACCGCACACACACACAGACGCACACTCTCTCTCTCTCTCTCTGTCCGTACAACACACACCGGGCTGGGGGCGGGCGTGTGTGCCTACACTGCAGACACATACACACCAAGCCCCCGGCGGGCGTGCGGGTATGTGTGCGCGCGCGCTGCGAACATACATCCACGTGAGCGCACACACATACACTCGACACACCGGCGGGCGTGCCGGCGTATGCATGCGCTTGCAATCACACACGAGCTCACACACCAGGCCTGCAGGCGGGAGTACCGGCGTGAACGCGCGCTACACACGCGCGCACACACACGTTCTGCTGATTTAAGGCCCAACGCTCCACCACAAGATGGGTGGGAAGGGGAGTGAATCAGGATTTTTTTTCTCCCAGACTAGCTGAAAACAGCAACCTTTTTCCGTAAGGGGCCTGGACAGTGAGGTTGGACTAAAGAAGGGGAAGCAGAAGGGACAGAGAAAAAAAAGAGAAAGAGAAGAACCACCAGAAGGAGAGGGGGGGTAAAAGAGGATAGAGCTTTAGTTATTAATAGTATTAGAACACATTTAATAGAAATAGTAGTAAAGAAATACCACAGGATCATAACAGAAACATCAAGGGGAAACCAAGGATCACCAAGGCTTTACCCAAAAAATCTGTATTTCTTTTAAAAATAACTGCTAAGGGGCGCCTGGGTGGCTCAGTTGATTGAGCCACTGACTCTTGATTTAGGCTCAGGTTATGATCTCAGGGTCCTGCGAGGGAGCCCCGCCACGGCCTACCCCCTTCCTCAGAGAGAAGTCCACTTCAGGATTCTCTCTCCCTCTGCACCTTCCCCCTGTTCTGTCGCTCTCTCTCTAAAATAAATAAATCTTTAAAACAAACAAATAACAAAAAATAACTGCTAAAATGTAAAGCCCATATTTTTAGTGAGCTTTAAATGAATTAAATGGGTTTTAATTGAAATAAACACTACAAGGGCGCCTGGGTGGCTCGGTCCTTAAGCGTCTGCCTTCCGCTCAGGTCATGATCCCAGGGTCCTGGGATCGAGCCCCGCCTCGCGCTCCCCGCTCCGCGGGAAGCCTGCTTCTCCCTCTCCCACTCCCCCTGCTTGTGTTCCCTTTCTCGCTGTGTCTCTGTCAAATAAATAAATAAAATCTTTAAAGAAAAAAAGAAATAAACACTACAGGTGGATGATCGGTATTAAGGAGGGCACTTTTTACGATGAACACTGGGTATTATACGTAAGTAATGAATCACTAAATTCTCCTGAAGCCAATATTACACTATATGTTAACCAAAATTTAAATATTTTGAAAAATAAAATAAAATAAATACTACAAAAATGCCCTGGAGTATTTGAAAGAGTTAGGTAAAAGCTTCCCCAAATGAAATAGAGAGCTATTCCCCTCTGTTTCTAGTTATTCAAGTCACAGCCTTGCTTATTTATTTTTAGGACTACTAGTCATTTGTACTCTCAGTGCACATTCTTGTTTCTATAGGGAAACTGGAAGCTGAAAGAACACCCATATTATATTACACCTCGTGATCCCAGATGGAGGGGAAGGATTTACAGAATGTTAAGGCTCAAAGAAGGTCAGGGCCTTGCCCAAGGACACAGCTGGTCAGTAATAAAGGCAGTTTGAGGATCTAGGACCCTACACTTATGATTTTGCAGAAGGCCCAAATTTCTTCCCCAAATACCCACTGGTACCTTAGGAGGAAAAGTCAGAAACGGTTCTTTTCAACCTAATGACCTCCTCCTCAGCTCCTCAGCTCACTTAAAGAAAAAGAAACTCCGTAGGGAGCATCCAGAACTAGCAACATCTTGCCTGAATGTCTAAAGCTGCTAAACACAATGATACTTATGAGAAAGACACACCTCCCACCCCCCACCCCCACCCCAACCACAGCAAGCAGGAAGCAGAAGGCCACCAGAGGTGTTCCATGGCTGGTGCTGATTGAATGCTCTGTATTCAATTCTGACAAAGGCTGGGGAAAAGCCATGGCACCAAATAAAACTGAACCTGATCAGCCCATGAATCAGAAAAGCACTGTCCTTCTAACTGGGGAATTTAACTGCCAAGAATTCCCCTTGCCATGACCACAGCTCATGGTGTAATACGATCAGGTGAGTCACTAACCCATGTTAATGCAACAAGGCCCTTTTAAAAGAGAAGCACGAAACTTCCAACAACATAAAATTGCATGCAACACATCTACATGCATAGTGATGCAAAACCAAAACACCCAGTTGGTGGGTCCCTGGATAGAGGATTCTGATTGGTTGCTGGCCCATCATGCTTTGGACAAAGTAAATATTTGAAACATCAGAGGGAGGTCCTGCTGATAGTTATATGGCAAAAGGTCACTGTTTCTCAAAGAACAAGCCCTTTATCCAAGTAAGACCTGTGAGCTCAATATTCCTAGGAAAAGATTCATTAAATCATCGGATTTTAAAGCTAAAAAAAAAAAAAAGATATTTGACACACATGGAGGAATGAAGACTAGGAGAGCTATTTACATGAACTCAGCAAATCAATATGAGAGCCAAGATCTGAACCAAATGCCTCTGATGCTCACAGCATGCTGGAGGAATTAGAGGGAACTGTGGTGAACAGATACAAGATTTATTATAGGGCATATGGTCCACAATTGCACTATTCCCTAGAAATCTGTAATTATATCAACCACATATCCTACAGTAGTGGTATGCAATAGAATTTTCTATGATGGTGGAAGTGTTCTATATCTGTGCCATCCAATCCAGTGGCCACTAGCCACACGTGATTAGTAAGCACTTAAAATGTGGCTAATGCAAATGCAGGACTAAAATTTAAGTAGCATTTAATTTTAATTCATTTAAATTTAGATAGTACCCACATTTCATAATATTCTGTGCCATTTTCCCCATACAATTATTGAAATGTTCCAAAAATTATAATATTTTCACATATAGACTGCCTCTCACACTTGGAAAAAGCACAAAATTCCTGTTGGAGCATATAATCTCTAGGGGGTTTTTTTGCGCAGAAGATGTGCTCACCATATTTATCATGGTCTGCCTTACCAAATAGCCCAGGTGAAGAACTGAGCTTTAGTTCTAAGCAGCACTAACATTTACTGTTCCCTCCATCTGCCCCATCTCGCTCTGCTGTCATATCAGCATAAGAGCTGGGAGAGTAAGTGGGTTAGCTAAAAGAACCAGGAATAACTAGGACAATGATCTGCATCCTGTAGTGCTAGAACAGGGGGAAATTGAGAGCTAGTCCAGGTAGCTGGAACCACTCCCACCACTTCTGGCTTGTCATTCACTCTGCCTGTGAGGAGAGGCAAAGGGTCCAAACTAGCCACTTTTTGCCTATCTCTGCCACGCTGCCTGATTTCTGAAATTATACCAGACCTCCTCGGTCCTATATTATTTTAACAGTAATGGCACAGATACTTCCCTCACCAACTAAAAGCTACCCAAATATCTATAGACAACCATAATGATAGCAAAATTGAACTTCTACTATGTGCCAAGCCCTATACCAAGCACTCACATACATTAGCTCATTTGATGGTCACAATTACTATAAACAGTAGGGGTTTTTTATTATCCCCATTTTACAGATGAAGAAAGAGGGGTCTGGAGGATAAGTAATTAGCTAAGTGGTGAAGCCAAAGTCCAGGTTCTTAATCATTATGCAATCAATATTTTTATATGATGCTTGAGACATAAAAGGTACTCAGTAAATGTTCTTAGTTGAATGCATGAATGAATGAGTGGAGGAAACACTGGCAAACTCATTCATCACTTATATTAATACAGATAATAATATGTTGGCCTAAGTAAGCCTTAAATAGAACTGTCATTCGGTGAAAATATTGACTGTGACTTCTCCCTATGTGGAAATGTGTGAAATTCACACCTATGTCAATTTAATACATCTATCGTGGGCAATCATTAATGACTATAAAGAAGCAGAAAGATGGGTCTGAATAAACAGATAATTAAAATTGTCAATGGAAATATTTTAAATGACTCTGAAATAATTTCTTAATCTTTTTCTATTTTCACACATTAGCAAGTTTCTTGGCAGTAACATATGTTTACAATTTCTACTGCATTTATCTTTAGAGACATCAGCAGAAATGTACACAAAAGGGCTCACATCTACTGCCAAAGGCCCCAAACGTGTCCTGGCTCCTAAACTGTTCTCTGTCTCCTGGCTCTTCTGCCAGCCTTAATCTTACTGCCACAATGCATTCGTCCTCCTGCTCAAATGGTCAAGTGTTCTCAAACACTCCTTTTTCTTGTCAGATATAAATTCCTCATGCCCCACTCTTAAGGCCCTCTCCCAAATTGCCTATGCTCAGGTTAGCAGGCCCCTCTCTGTCTCACACATTCCCAGGGCTCATTTTAACCTCCCATGCCTTCACCACTGTCCTTCTGCCTACAATGTCCCACACTTCTGCTACTCAAATCTTTACTATGCCTAGTTCAAGTTATGCTTCCTCATAAAACTCCTCTGACCACTTTTAGTTTTCTTAAAATCAAGGCAGATCTGATCTTAATCTGTCTCAAATACTCAAGTCCTAGATAACCCATGGTTCACTCCTGTTCTTTTTTCAGGTTTCTGCTCAAATATCACTTTTACCTGTTCAGCCTTCTCTGACTACCCTATTTGAAATGACAATACCCAGGGCACCTGAGTGGCTCAGCCTAAACTTTTGATTTCAGCTCAGGTCTTGATCCTGTGATCGTGAGTTCAAGCCCTGCATTGGGCTCCACCCTGGGTGTGGAGCCTACTTAAAAAACAATAAATAAATAAAAATAAATAAAATGACAGCACCCCTTCACCCAGGCACTCCCATTCCTCTTTGCCTAATTTATTTGTATTTTTCTTCCTAGCATTCATCACTGTCTTGTGTATTCTATATTTACTTGTCTGTTTGCTTATTGTCAGTATCTCCCTGCCCAGAATGTAAGGTCCATGAGAACAGGGAATTTTGTATGTTTTGTTACTGGTTTATCTGGTTTATCTCCAGAACCAAAAATGTTTCCTGACACATAGTAGATGCTCAATAAACCCTGGCTGAATGAATGAATATTCCTCTTTTTATAATTCAAAGGTCATAGCATTTTCTATATCACTTAGCATTTAATTCCAGTTAATTTAGAAGTAGGAATCTTTGTCTCTTTCAGTGTATTTCCAAGACAAATATAAGTAATTTCTGGTAGCCTTCTATATTTTCTTCTACTTCATCAATGCATTTTTTCATTAAACATTCACTAAATATATTGAGTGCCTATTATATGTCATTATATGCCAGATCCCATTCTTTTAGCAAAAAAAACTTAAGGAACTCACAGTTACACATAAATACATGAATACACACAGAGGCAAGAAACAAGACTGAAAGAAAGAATAGTAAGACTAGTAAAACTAAGAATCCAATATTAGTATGTGGGGATAGAGTGTACAGGGTGAGTGTGACAGACTGGGTGGGAAGAAAAAAGGGAAAAAGAGACAGAATGGTAAGGGCCTAGAGTAGGATGTTGCCAAAGTAATCACCAGATGCTAGTGCTTAATATAAACTGTACTTAGGCAGATATGCAAATACATTCTACATGAATTTTTGAAATTCACATCTCAAAAGTCATCAGCTGGTTATCCTAAGGTAAAAATGAGATTAAGACTAGCGACATCTGGTGGATATTTTAGAAGTGACCCTTGAATGTCTCTACTGTGTAAACACTACACAAGCCCCCATACCTCTGGACTGCCAATTCATAATATGTTAGGGCTCCACATTACTAACCACACTATCATGAAATAATCTTTCTGCAGGACCTAAGGTCTCATTGCAAGAGGTAGCCAGATTTCTACCAAGAACCCTTCTATCTCTCAGCTGATGACCTTCTGCCTTCTGGAAGATGTATATATAATTTCATACCAGGATTCTTCTTTTAAAAGGTAACTTATTACTTAAAATGTTCACCTCCTTTGACCTAGGAATTCTACTTCTGGAACCCGATTCTAAGAAAAAAAAGTCTTACATGAGGAAATCAATTTGTTATTTACAATGGGGGAGGGGAATCTAAAAGTTGAACAAACAGAAAAATTGTCAAGAAAATTAGAACCATTATACTGTTTACCAAACATTTGTAACTGTAATAAAACAAACATTTTTTTTAAAGATTTACTTATTATTTATTTGAGAGAGAAAGAGAGAGAGCACAAGCAGAGAGAGGGGCAGAGGGAGAAGGAGAGAAGCAGACTCCCCACTGAGTGTGGAACCCAATGCAGGGCTGGAGCTCATGACCCTGAGATCATGACCTGAGCAAAAATCAAGAGTTGGATGCTTAACCGACTGAGCCACCCTGGCACCCCTTGATTCTCGCATTAATTAACATGCATTATTTAAATCTTTTAAACTGCATATATTCTGATTAATTGCTATAATTTTTCAACTTCTCCCTGATTTTATTAATAATGAATCAAGGGAGATAGAATTTCTACAAGAAGGGGAAGCAAGAAAAGAAAGCAAATACATGACAATTTTGTTCCAGGATCTGAGTCTTGACGGAGAAATCCCCCAGTTGTGGAACTGTACCAAAATTCCATTAATGTCATCACACTCCTTTCAACAGTACACCAGAAACTTACAGAGGGCTCTGCTGGCAGCAGGGAGTTACAGAGTCTCCTAACCACTTGTGTCCCCATCTTCAGAGTCCCTAGAAAAGCCGGATCAGGGCCACCTTAAAATAGGAAGAGGGAGAATGTACAAAAATACAGGACAGGAAAAAAAATTCCAGAGCTAAACCAATCTAGTAGTGTCAGTCCCCTGCCCCAAATCTATCAACTTATGTCATCAAGAAGTTTCAGAAATGGGACCCTGGTTAGCAGGAAATCCAGCCAAAGATACTATCATCATAACAGGACTATCCCAGGGGTATTTTAAAAACTAGTCACTTAGGCTTAATAGTAATAAAGTAAAGAGCAATGCTTCCCTATCAGTCAACCAACAATGCATTTTCCCTCTTCCCTAAGATTATCAGTAAATGACCACAGTAAGAATTCTGAAGACAATCAAGACAAATACTGGGAGCTCTGCTTATGGGCACTTCCATTCATCCTCAGCAATTCCATTTTAACCTAGAAAGGCTGCATTTATATTTTAAGGCAAAAATTTTTACATAGCACTTTAAGTTTACAAAGTGTTATCACCTACATCATCTTATTGGACCGTCACAGTAAATAACTGTTGGAAATAAAGTTCATGGTATTACACCCCAGCTAATAGTAAACAGGCTAGGGAGTTGCTCTGCCAATTAGTAGTGGAGGAAGTTTTCTAGCCACTTCTTCCGAATCCACTTGCTCTAGGTGTACGCCAGAGAACAGGCCAGGAAAATGATGATAATGATAATGGCAGCCTACATTTGACTACATACTATGTACTGTTCCAAGTGTTTTAAATACTCACATTCTATGAAGTCGATACTATGATTTACCAACTATTTTGTGCTGTGATTCCATTCTCAGTACTGTGTCCGTCCTAAGGAATCATCCCTCTTAGGGATAAATTGATGGGCATCCGTATTTGGGAAGGATGGCATACAGACTGAAAGGGGACGTGCATTACTACTCCAAGCTCTGAAAGTCTGAATCTGGAACTTCACCCTAAGAACATGTAAGGCTCAGAGCCGGCTCAGAACCTGAAACTTCCGCCTCCTTCTTTCCAGCAACGCCCCCCTCCCCCATCTCACCCCTCGGTGTGTCCGTCTTTCTGATCTGAATGCTCAACCAGTGGTAAGTATATTTTCCAGGCACCGCCCCCCCCGCCCTCCCTTCCCCCGCTTTCAGCACCTACCTCTTAAATCATCGGTGTGTCTGGTTCAGCATCTCTGTCCCCAGCCCTTCTGAGCTCTGCCTCCTCCGGCTACAGCGTCGCCGCTGCGTTCCTGATGCCATGGTGACGCGGAGGCCGCCCACCTCCAGCCCGCGCGAGCCAGGCCCTGACAACCTAGACCCCGCCCCTTCCTTGGCCGGCTCCGCCTCCTTACGTCCCAGACGGCAACCCTAGCAGGCCTTGACCCCGCCCCCTACCTCCCTGACCCGCCTCCTGCGGGCCGAGGCCGCCCCGCCCCCTGAATGCCAGGACTGGCCCAGGGAGCTCCGCCTTCTGTAGATGGAAACCCGCCTCCTGGGCGTCCAAACCAGAGCCCCGCTCCGCCCCAGCCAAGGCCTTGTGGGGTCCCGCGCGCGAAGTGTCTGGATTTCCCGGCTGCCCTCAGGCTGAGAGCTTCGCTTACGTAGAGCCTGCAGACCCCCACCCCGGAAAATGCACCAGGCATGTTCCTTATGCGATTTATTGATCCTAGCGGCTCCGCACCTGAGAGAGCCAACGGTCCAACCAAGGGGAGTTTCCGGGCCATGCAGTGCTGTCAGTGACTTGAAGTATTCGTATCCGATGGTCAGAGATCGCTTCCTCCACGCCTCAGCCCTTGCCCTCGTTTGTCTGTTGAGGTTCTGGGACCCTTGACCCAACCACCGAAGGAATTGCCCAAGCCAGCTCTGGGGGCTGTGCACAAGAACTCAGAATGCTTTTCCAGAGCACCTCTCCTTCTTCAGCTTTGGAGTTTAAGGTGTGTAAAAGAGACACCACTAAATTAAGCCCAACAAAATCAGCTCAAGTGCTGGGGTAACCTGTCCTATAAGCACTTTTCTTGAAAGCAGGAGCAAAAGAAGGGGTCAAAAAACTTCCTGCGCCCTCATCCTAGCCCCCCTCATTTTGTGGAACTCCATCCACCCCTAGCTAACCCAAATACCACTCCAAGCTAATGGTGGCAAGTAAAAGATAGGCCTAGGGGAGGGGCCAAGACTGGGGGCACTCACAAGGGCTCTGGAGTTCTTTAAAACGGGGCAGCCATCTCTGGGCTGCCAGCCATTTCCCCAGTGCAGAGTCTCCCCAGGGGAGTCGTGGTAAAATGATGGAAACAGGTCTGTCCTCCCCAGCGCTCACACTAGGGTCCCGTTCTTGCTGTCATAGTGGCATGTGGCCTGGGGGAAGCGGAGGGTTGCGTACTGCGTAGCATTTTCCAACTGCAGGTTCTTCACCTCCAGAGCAGAGCGTGGCTGGGTAGAGCTGCACACTTGAATGTCTGCATAATGTAAGCTGCTCTCCTTCAACCTGAGGCCTCGACTCCTCTCCTGAGACGTGGGCTTCTCTGACACCTGTTCATAAATATGTCCTCTTGTGTCACAGGCCTGCAAGAAACAGACAGCATTAAGGGAGATTCTTGGCTTGCTTTTGCCCCTCACCCACAAAGCAGGGTCAGCAATTCTGACCGACCCCTTTGCTCCTTTGTGGGGCGGAACCAGCAAGTTCTGGTTCGAGATAACTGAGATGTGTGGCCCGGTGAAAAAGCTGAGTCCTCAGATCACATGTCTGGGCAGCCCCCTGGAAGGGCCAGAGGCCTGTCATTACCTTTGCACTGTTCTGCTGCTTCGGCTGCTTCAGAGCCCGTCCTGCTTGGCTCCCTGAAAGGAAGAAATCCAACTTAAATTCATCCTCTCTTCCCTGTCTCTACTGAGATTGCCCTCTTTGAATCTCCGTTAAACTATTATGGTGGGTTTCTAACTAATCTCCCTGCCTCTGCTCTCACCTCTTTCACTGCTGCCCTTCCCACATCCAAACTGCTCTCATGCTCTGCCCATATCTTCCAGCCTCATTTTTCACCGGCCCCTGACACAGTGCAGCAAATACATGTTGAGAGCCCATTTTTTGCCAGGCTGTGTGCCACATTCTGGGGTTAGAAGGATGAGCAGACTATTTTCTCTGCCTCAGGGAGCTTACAGTCTACTAGGGGAGACAAATGTGTATACAGACTATTACAGTGCAATGTGGTAAGTGCTCAGCCACACCAATCAGTCACTTTCAATTAACTCAGCCTCTTCTTTCCTGTTTCTCTTTCTTTCTTCTTTTCTTCCTTCCTTCCTTCCCTTCCTTCCTTCCTTCCTTCCTCCCCCTTCCTTTTCTTCCTCCCCCTTCCTTTCCTTCCCTTCCCTTCCCTTTCCTTTCCTTTTCTCTCTCTTTTTTTTTAAAGATTTTATTTATTTATTTGAGAGCGAGAATGAGAGAGAGAGAGAGAGCATGAGAGGGGGAGGGTCAGAGGGAGAAGCAGACTCCCTGCCGAGCAGGGAGCCCGATGCGGGACTCGATCCCGGGACTCCAGGATCATGACCTGAGCCGAAGACAGTCGCTTAACCAACTGAGCCACCCAGGCGCCCTCCTTTCCTTTTCCTTCCTTCCTTCCCTCCCTCCTTCCTTCCATCCTTCCATCCTTCCTTCCTCTGCAAGAGATAATTCCACTGCCTACCCTTTCCTCTCTGTTCCTCTTCCAGCTTGAGAACTTGCTATATTATTCCTTCGACATTGGTGTTTTCTCCCATTCTCCCACGGTATGAGTGTGAATCTATTATAGCACTAGTAGATTGCATTGCAGTTACTTGTTTATATGTAAACAAGTCTCTCAAACTTGATTTTGAGCTCTTCGAGGACCAAGATAGTGTGCCTCTCTGCCTCCTCGGGACCCAGCAAAGTGCCTCACATACACTATAAGTGCTCAGTTAATTTTTGCTGGGTGAAGGAAAGAATGAGCAACCACCCTTGCCACTAAGATAATGGAAAGGATGAGACCCAGAGTTTCAGAGCTGGTCTGGAACCCCGGAAGATTTTCTCTGGTGTACTACCTCCCTTTATCCCTTTCCAAGGCTACTCCTCTTTTTCATCCTTATGCCCTTTCCAAAGACACTGGTTCCCGCATCTTCTCCTCTCTAATTCGACCACTCCAAGCCCCCGCCCCCAACACCCAGTTACCCGGTTTCTTTTTCCTCTGGGAAGTTGGTGGGCAGCTCCTGTGAAAAGAAACACAGATCACCCACGTGTAAGAGTCCTGGCCTCAGTCTTCCCACCTTCACCATTTGTTCTGTGGCCTCTTTAACATTCTGGGATGACCTTCTCTCACTTCCCTCTAACAAAGATTCACCCTAAGTCAGCCTGAAAGCATTTATCAAGGGTACCACATCTCTCCCACAAGGATGGTTCTGGAAGGTGGAGTGGTACAACTGACATAACCAAACCCAAAATACAGCCTCAGGCAACCAGGCACAACATGCCAGGGATGTAGCTGGGTTGAGGGCTATTCTGGGATTGTCTAACAGGCTAATCCCAGCAGAGGGTAAGGGAAGCCTGCCAAATAATGGGATATTCCTGGATTCAGAGACCCTCTTGCTGCAGCTTCGGTGCCTTTTTTTTTTTCCCCCAGGGTCTCTGCTAACACGGGGTTCTCACTCTGGAGTCACAGAAGCTGCCACAACCAGGGCTAACAAATTAGGACCCCTGAAAGCCCTTTTCTAACAGGTCATCTCCCTCCCTGCTTCCCTGTCCTTGTTTTTAATTAACAGAGAAAGTGAGAGATATTTAACCTTTAACATGCACAGCACAGGGAGCTCTGAATTTGGTGAGTGACTCAGCTACCTTGTCCTCGCTGCAGGACAGACCTCATTTCTGAGCTGTAGGACAGGCTCATTTCGGAGCCCCTGGGGTCCCCGGTGGAGCCAGTGTGTCTATGTGATTGTCAACTGTTTGATGGCCAGAGAAAAACACTTGTCTGAGGAAATAGGCTGAATAGTTTGGGGCTTACTCTGGATGCTTTTTCTTGCTAGTGCATTTCCAAACTCTCACCAGAGCCAACCCTATCTGTGTGACTTCTGTCTCCACAAGGAATTTTCCTCCTTTTGCTAACTAAAAAGAAAGAGATAGAGAGAGGAAGGGAAACTTCTAGATCATGTCCATTTTACTACTGTGGAAAAAAATCATGATTTTCCCCACACATATTTGACAGAGGTTTGTGTTTTGGTTTGACTTTTGCTTTTAATGCAGCCTGCTGAGTTCAGAGCAGATAGAATCACCATCTGAAGTTTACAGGTAGTTCAGAAGAAAAGCTTCTAGGTCTTTCTACTTCTGCCACTTCAGCTCTTCCTTTTTTTTTTTTTCCTTTAAACCTCTGTCTAGTCATAGCCTTATCCTAGCCTCCAATTCCTTGCCCCTTGTCGCTACTGTTTTCCTACTTACTTCTACTTAAATGGATAAAGAGAACATAAATTCTAAAGCAACAGATTTGGGCGACCCAGTTTTAGTGAATGGAGCCTGTTCCCAAGTTGGATACTATACAATGGCTGGACACAACCTAAATGGAATATTCTGTTAGACTCATAGTTGATAGGATTTTATTTTTAGCTCAGAATTCCAGAAACTAAATGAGTATTCTCCTATATTGGTAGTATGAATAAAAATTGGCTCAATTTTCCTGGAATGCACTTGACAAAAAGTATAAGGAGGCTTAACCATAAAGTATGTACCCTCTGATGTAGCAACTCCATATCCTAAGAAATAAGCAGGTACAAATATGGACGCTCATTGTAGCCTTATTTACAATTGCAAAAAATAGGAAATATCCTGTATGTCTGACATTGGGAACTGACTAAATAAATGGCATCTCCAATCAATAGACCATTATACATCCATTTAAGAAACATGTTGGAAGAACATCAAATAGCATGAGAATCTTACTCTTTAAGTTAATAAAAGGATAATAAAGCATGTTTTGGGATAAAAGCTATGCACATAGGCATTTCAAAAGGATTACATGGAGGTGACCCTTCCGAGTCATTGGCCGTGCGGGTTGGGGTCGCCTGAGCCAGGGGTTTTGTGCTGAGATGATTCAAAGCCTGTTAAAAATGTTTGGATCCCTGTGAAGGCCTACTATACCCCAGTTTACCAGGAGATTTGTGTAGGAACGGGGTTAATGGGCTTCACCGTTTATAAAATCAGGCTTGCTGATAAAAGAAGGAAAGCTTTGAAAGTTTTGAGTCCTGCACCTGCTCATGGTCATCATTAATCAGCTTTACTTGGAGTACACATCAGATGGAACATCAGTCTCAGCAATCTCTGTTATTTGGGAACATGGAGCATTGCTGTACCCTTGTAGACATGTTGTTTCCTTTGTGGCATGAATAAATGTAACTCTGAGGTATACCAAAAAAAAAAAAAAAAGGATCACATGGAAATAGACTAAAATGTTCCCATCATTTATGGTTGCTATAAATATACTTAGAATATTTATGGTTGCTTCTTATTTTCTGCTCTTTGGGATTTTCCAAATTTTCTACAGTGAATGTGTGTCACTTTTGTAATCAGAAAATAATAATAAATAATAATAATGGTATTTTATTTTATTTATTTTTTTAAAGATTTTATTTATTATTTATTTGACAGAGACAGAGATAGCGAGAGCAGGAACACGAGCAGCGGGAGTAGGAGAGGGAGAGCAGGCTTCCCGCCGAGGAGGGAACCCGATGTGGGACTCGATCCCAGGGGCCTGGGATCATGACCTGAGCCGAAGGCAGACGCTTAATGACTGAGCCACCCAGGCGCCCTAATAATGATATTTTAAAATAAAAAGCTCTTTAATTGACATACTGTCTTGAAGTCTCTGTAATTTATTGAGATAATGAGAAACAGAGGAGAACAACATCCAGTCCTACTAGTACTTTAAATTTTTTTAAGGGGTGCCTGGGTGGCTCAGTTGTTAAGCGTCTGCCTTCGGCTCAGGTCATGATCCCAGGGTCCTGGGATCGAGCCCCGCATCGGGCTCCCTGCTCCGTGGGAGGCCTGCTTCTCCCTCTCCCACTCCCGCTGCTTGTGTTCCTGCTCTCGCTATCTCTGTCTCTGTCAAATAAATAAATAAAATCTTTAAAAATAAAAATAAATTTTTTTAAGGTTTCATTTATTTGAGAGAGTGAGCGGGAGGGGCACAGGGAGAGAGAATCTGAAGCAGATTCCATGCTGAGCATGACGAGCCCAATGCGGGGTGCAATCCCATGACCCTGAGATCATGACCTGAGCCGAAACCAAGAGTCAGACACTTACCTGACTGAGCCACCCAGGCACCCCTTGTCCTACTAATATTTTAAGAGGAAAAAAATATGTTTTGGTTGGAATATCAGGGGTAGTGTTTCTAGCCAGGCTCTAGAGTCAGACTGAGGGTATCAGACTAGCTGTGTGAACTTCAGCAAGTTTTTAGCTTCCTCAAGCTTTCCTTTTCTTATTAATAAAACGAGGATAATAATAGAACCTAAACCCCATGGACTATTGGAGGAATTATATAAAAAATGTAAACTACTCAGTTAGGTGCCTGACGTATAATGAGCATCAGTAAAAGCTGCTGTGATTACCACCGTCAGAAGAAGAACTAACCAAAAATGAAGGCTATGAAAACTTGGAACAAAGGAAGTGAAAGAAGCTGTGACAGCCTTTCTGTAGAAATTCTTGGATGTCAGGGCGTCTGGGTGGCTCAGCTGGATGAGTGTCCAACTCCTGTCATTATACCTGGTACATGTAGGCATTCACTAAAATATTTGTTTAATAAATGAATGAGTAGTAAGAACAGGACTGGAATCCAATGTACCAATTCCAAATCACATGTGCTTTTCAATGTACCTTATCTATTTCTCTAAATATAATGATGATTTTTTTCATGAGCAAGACATCCTCAAGACATCCCCAGGTATGATGATCATGGTCCCAGGGTCCTGGGATCGAACCCCGCTATCCCCTGGAAGGTTTAGCTAAGAAAACAGTGAACAAGGTAAAACCAGGTCTGAGGGTTTAGAGCCGTTACACCTCTGGGAAAGAACAGTAAAAACACTACAAATAATTTATTGTGAGGCTTTCACATATCCTCTGCTCTTCAATCCTGTGATCTAAACAACATAGGTCATGTTATCTATATTGTATACATGAGGAAAAAGAGAAGTTACAGGACTTGCCTAAGGCTACACGGTAAGTAAATGTGAAAGCTATATTCAAATAGTCCATGGGTATTTTCCATCTCCCCACTACCGCCCTTTTAAATGACATTTCTCCAAAGTGGATTTGCTTGATTTGGGAGGCAGTATCATAATACTGGCTAAAAGTATGGCCTCTGAAGTCATACAGACCTGGGTTGGAATATTGGTTTATTTCCTCACTAGCCATGTGACCTGGGACAAGTTAACTTCTCTGAGCCTCAGCTTCTCAGCTGTAAAAACAGGAGTAAGGCCACCTCCCTCAGCATTGTTGGGAAGAGATTGTTTGAAAAGTGCCTGGAGCATAGTAAGCTCTCAAACACTAGAACCATGATCATCATCTGGGGAAGAAGGGAAGGGAGCGAAAGGAGAGGAAGACAAAGAGAAACCATGCCAATTCACCATTCCAGTCCGGCTCTGGCCCCTCAACAGTCAGCAGGCTTGGCTGTGTTTTCTGAGGCTTTCTGAAAGGAGTGAACACAGAAAGAGGTAATGCTCTGGTGTTGGCACCCGGAGATGTGCCAGGCAGAGGGAGGTGGCAGTGGGAGGATGGTAGAGAACTATCTGCAGGCTCTCCCTTTTTCTCTGGGCCCCCATGTCCACCAACAGAGACGTTACCCTCCACCCTCTGCCCCTACTCACCAGCTTCCCCCACAGCAGAGCTGGTTTCCCATGGTGTTCTGTCTCCGAGGAGCCCAGCTGTTTTTCTACAGAAAGAGGCTGGTGCATTTCCTGGTTCCTGGTTTAGCTTTCAATAGTGGCTCCCCGGGGAGTCTCTGTCAGTGTCAGATTTCAACCTAGCAGGTTGGACTTTGGAAGCCACCTGCTGGACTGATTCCCAGGTGACTGTTCCCAGCCAAGGGGTAGAGGAGCACAGATGGGGCTCCAGGTGAGAGCTATCTCACCGTCAGTATTTGGAGCTGCTTTGATGAAGCCATGAACTTTGAGCTTCAAGCTTCAGTGAAAAGAAACGTGAGATAGAAAAGGGCTCTGGGTTTCCTTAGGAAGTGTTTCTCTACTATCCCACACTGTCATTGAAATATATCCTCTATAACGGAGTGAAGCGTCTTAACTTATGTTTCCCCAGCACTACTCAGTTTTAATGGAGTTTCACTTTCAAGGTATCCTGTATCAGTCTCTTATTATCCCTGTCCAGAATCTGGGTTTGAATATGGGAGTCTCTTGGAAACTTAAATTTAGGGAAATGGATTCCTTTTAAGTCTCTGTTGCTTTGGGGCTTAATGTGGGCAAATCGCTTTTCTCTATGAGGGCGAGAAGACTCAACTCATTGCCTAACCCCCTTTCTGGTCAAAAATCATATGGTTCTATGATTGGAATGGCCTCAGCACTTCCTGACCACTTACTTCCTCATGGCCAGCACAGAACTACAGAAGCTCCACTCCCACCTCAACCCAGCTTCTCCTTCCAATGACCCAACGTCAGACTCATTCCATTCTCTCCAGCGAGTAAGCTGCTGTTGAGAGTAAATTCCTCTGTAGAAACTATGGGCTCTGGGAGAATTTGTGAAACCCGCAAGGCTTGTCTTCAGGGCTCACGTAGGAAGCTTTCACTAAGTCCTAGCTATTGTTATTACTTCTTTTTTTTTTTTTTTAAGATTTTATTTATTTGACAGAGAGAGACACAGTGAGAGAGGGAACACAAGCAGGGGGAGTGGGAGAGGGAGAAGCAGGCTTCCCGCAGAGCAGGGAGCCCGATGCAGGGCTCGATCCCAGGACCCTGGGATCATGACCTGAGCCGAAGGCAGACGCTTAACGACTGAGCCACCCAGATGCCCCTCTTGTTATTACTTCTTGTTCTCAGCTACTTGTCAGATGGCAAAGCACCTTACTTTATTATCTTGCGCTGGATCATTGCACTAGCCTCTTACTTCACAGCTATGCTTCTCCCCAGCAATTCCTTCTGTATTCTACCATTAACTGTATTCTTTTCATCCTGCTACCCAAACCTCTTAGCCTGGCACTCAAAGCCTTCCACAATCTGGTCCCTTTTCAGCCACTTTCTCTAATTTAAAGAGGTAATGGGTAAAGGAAAACACCAAAGAGATTTTATGACCAGAAACTCCAAAGGAATCAACAGTGTATTGTGGTACCCAGAAAGCCTGATATACCTTAAGCAGCATTAATGGAATTCTAGAGTGATAAACAAGGGTGTTGATGATTCCACTGAAGTCTGTACCAGTCAGCCCGTGATTGGAATAATAATTTTAGGTCTACATGTTGAATTTCGAGTTACATTGTCAAAAGGCAGTGTGTTCAAGAGAAAGTTGTCTAGGTGATTAAGTGGTTTGGAAAGTCCTAGGGACGCCTGGCTGGCTCAGTCAGTAGAGCATGCAACTCTTGATCTCGGGGTCATGAGATTGAGCCCCACACTGGGTGTAGAGATTACGTAAATAAATAAATAAATAAATAAATAAATAAATAAATAAATAAACTTAAAAAAAAGTCCTATAAGATATGGTTAAAAGAATTAGGTATGTTTACT
Source organism: Neomonachus schauinslandi (assembly GCF_002201575.2). NCBI lineage: Eukaryota > Metazoa > Chordata > Mammalia > Carnivora > Phocidae > Neomonachus > Neomonachus schauinslandi. Next base: position 102,301,097 of record NC_058413.1, read on the forward strand.
TGGGAAAAGAAGCCTTAAGAGGATGGGATGGTTATTTTAAAATATCTGAAAGGGACTCCCAAGTGAAAGAAGGATTGCATTTATTTTCTGGACATAACCAGACCAATGAGGAGAAGTTACTGAAATGATTTGGGGTCAATAGAAGGAAGAATTTATAGGAAATATATCCAAAAAGTTCTGATGAAGAACTGCCAATAAGAACTTATGAAGTTCTAAGTTCTCTGTCACTTAAAATGTCCCAAGAGGAAGTTGACTAAGAGTTGTAAAAGAATTTGAGTGGTATGGGGATTTGGACTAAATGAGAGGTTTCCATTTTTTTTCTAGCCAAGGTACCCTCTCTTTGAAATAAAGCTCACATAAACATAACAATTCCAAAATAGATCAATGGAAGTTGTTCTGGTTGAAGTCTGAATAGGATCCTTTCTAGTTTCTTTTTCTTCTCAACTAGATTAAGATTCCTGAGAGTAGACAATAAAAGAGCATGTTTTTTTTAATCTATGTTTATAATGTACATCTACCACAGTGTATTACTTGGGGGTTGAGAAACATTTGTTGAATGAATGGATGAACAAACAAATATATCAATAGTTATTTCTCTGAGGCGTGCTTTCATTTTTGATAAGGGGTAATGCTTTAACCACGAATTGAATTCTTTGAGTGAGGGCTCTTATCTTGGGAATCCACAGATCCCTAGGGAGGGGTATATGAATGGATCTCAAGAGCCATGTGAACCTACTCAAACTGTAAGGCAAATTTGATAGCATGTGTATTTTTTCTGGTAAGAGGATCTATTGCTTTTGCTAGGTTTTTCAAATGGGTCTGTAACCTAAAAAAGTTCTGAATCAACCACTTTAATGGAAGAATTTCAGGTGTCCACCACAACCTGGTAAAACGTACATTTGGGGGCAAGGAGGTCTTCTGGACACTCCTCAAGTCAAACACGTGCATGAACAACAGAGAGTAATTGAAGAGCCAGACACCCACACTTTCCTGAACACACCATGTCCCTAGTATTAAGACTCTGCTTCCAATTGGGACACCTGGGTGGCTCAGTCGGTTAAGCGTCTGCCTTCGGCTCAGGTCATGATCTCAGGGTCCTGGGATCGAGTCCCGCATCGGGCTCCTTGCTCGGCCGGGATCCTGCTTCTCCCTCTGCCTGCTCTGCCTGCCACTCCCCCTGCTTGTGTTCGCTCTCTCTCTGACAAGAAAGAAAGAAAGAAAGGAAGGAAGGAAGGAAGGAAGGAAGGAAGGAAGGAAGGAAGGAAG